>NC_079434.1:2866752-2975247 GCF_026213295.1 Gadus chalcogrammus | reverse complement strand
GTATCCCTCCACAGCGGGGCTTGCCCTGCAGAGGTCCACATCAGTGCCTGTGATTACCTTGCTTGTATGACTCATAGTCATAGTACTTGGGAACTGGGATTTACAATGGATCTCAAATGTAGGCTTGGAAATAAAAGAAAAAGAAAATAATTTCTGCACCTCTTTGTTTTGCCATGCTGGTGTATTTGGTGGGCTGAGATGACTCAGTATGTAATGTATTCTACTCGGCGCAGATAAAAACACATAGTTAGGGCACAATTAAACCTTAGATTATGCCATTCATTGCCTGATGGATGATTTTTCTATACCTGATAAACTAGGCCAAAAATGAATGCGTCTGGTAAATAGTATAAGGCCCCAATAAAGGAATGGGTACTGGGCAATTTGTTCGACCAAAAAGCCTCATACCTTCAAAAGGTGAGAGGGAAATCATCTGGACCGTTGTCATTGGGGTCATGTGTATATGTTGATTATGGCCCCATTGGGGGACAAGCCTGTAACACTTAACCGGTTCGTCGAATCATTCACAAAACAATCAGATCACCACTAGAGCTTCAAATCCTCCAAGTAACGAAGTGGGCTAAACGGTCTGAGTGTTTGTGTACCTGTGACAGCTGTCTGGGATCAGGAGCTCCGAACAGGGATGAATTGGAGCTGAAACTAATGGCTCCTCTCCGGCTGAGGACGTGCTTTGGAACCGGCCTGTCCAGAGGCACCGGCAGCTGAGAACATACTTCCATCGAACAGCCGGGGCTGTTGTGTGGATCCAAAGAAGGGTGATGGTGGAAATATCAAAAAAGAAAGAAAAAAAGGGCAGAAAGAAAGTGAAATCGCAATGATATATCTCGAAATAAAAAAAAAGTATGATGGCTCTTCTTAAATTTGTTTATCTCATTCAACTATCAGATCACCAGTAGAGCTTAAAATCCTCACAGCAATCAAAGTTTATTTCACGTAGTTGAATGTACAGAAGGGGTTGGGGGGGGGGGTTAATAGTCAGCAACACCATGGCGACTTCTGACCCCGCCCCCATGCTCTGAGGCACCATGCTATCTGATGTCATTTGAATGAATCCCTTTAATCACCACCCTGCCACACAGTCTACAGTTGATCACTTCCAGGCAGACTATCAGATAACACAGACTTCCGTCACGATTTGAGTGACGTGGTCTGGGATGCACATTCTTTTGTTTACTTAAGTGTGGCCAGGTGTGAATCATGGGCCAGGCGTCACCGGAGCCCTGCCTCGGCCGGGTACAGGACGGCTTCCTCCATGGGTCCCACTCCGGTGACACTGAGCCCTTCAAGTCCTTTGTTGTCACAGTTTACAAACCTGTTGTTGCCTGACGACTTTAAAACAAGATGATCTGGCATGTACGGGCCTACGTCAGGAGAGAATCATTGCAGTGTGTTTGCATCAGATCGTTTACAAAGTTTACGCACACCAGCTCACACACACACACACACACACACACACACACACACACACACACACACACACACCCTTACAATTACATCCATGCACACACCCACAAGCTCCTTTGTACTGTCTTTTTGTGCACAAGTGGATTAGTGATGCATTCATTTGAGTACTGCAGTTGTTCTTTTGCCATGTCCGCACACACACTGGCACGCACAAAAACACACACACAAACACACACATACACGCGCGCACACACACACACATACACACACACACACACACACATACACACAAACAGACATTCCCGAGGGAGGCATGTTTAACCAGTGCAATGTCAGTGTTTGGCCCCCAGTGGCCCCAGGGAGAGAGCAGGATACAGGATAGCCACATACCTGCTGATTCCCCCCAGGGCCACAGGTGTGCCCTCGCAGTCACTCCCTTCACCTCTCCCCTTCACCCTCACCCCTCATCCCTCTAGCCCGCGGGTCTTTTGTCCCGCTGAAAGGCCCCTGGAGGACGGGCCCCGCTTGGCCCCTAATTGATTTACCTGTTATCATCTCACTGCACTGGGAGCATCGCAAGAGTGATTAGCCATGACTTATCTCAGCCTCTATAGTGCTCTGTGACGCACGGGGGGCCGCATGCTGGCTGTCCTAACGCCTGTATACGTAAAGTTGACAAGCAGACACACGCTCAGGCATGCAGACGTTGCACACTGCAGCACACACACATACACGCAAACACACACACATGCACACACACGCATACACGCGCATGAATACATGCCCACACACACACACATACACACAAACACATGAAATGAGTGCAAGCTGATGCAGAAATGGGAGCACCCATAGACATACACACACACACACTCGTTGAGTGATAAATATTAGGGTAATTTCTATGCTGGTGACACGCAAATCTATGTATTGCTATCACCAAATGACTATCGGCCCATAGATCTGCTGTGCCAGTGCATTGAGCAAGTGAAAGACTGGATGTGCCAAAATGTCCTTAAACTAAATGAGGACAAAGCAGAGATAATTGTATTTGGTTCTAAAGCGGAAAGGCTTTACATTTCAACAGTCACATCAAATCAGTTACAAAAACTGCATATTATCACCTTAAAAATGTGGCAAGACTTAGGAGGCTCATGTCCACCGAAGACTTACAAAAACTTGTACATGCCTGTATCACTAGTAAGCTGGATTACTGCAATGGTCTCCTTCAGGTCTCCCAAAACAAACTCTGAGGAAGCTTCAGCTTGTTCAGAATGCTGCTGCTAGAGTTCTAACAAAGACCACATTTTTTTTAACATATTACACCAATTCTTAAATCGTTACATAGGCTTCCTGTAGGTCAGAGAATTGATTTTAAAATCATGTTGCTAACCTATAAATCCCTACATGGTTTAGGCCCAAAATATTTAACTGATATGCTTCCACTACATAAGCCTTCTAGACCACTAAGATCCTCTGAGACCAATCTGTTAATTATCCCAAGAGTAAACACGAAACATGGGAAAGCAGGATTTAGTTACTATGCAACAAATAGCTGGAATAAACTCACTGAGGATTTAAGACTTGCCCCAACTCTGAGCACCTTTAAAACCAGACTGAAGACTTTTATGTTTGATTTAGCTTTCTGCTAAATCTTAAATACATTGCACTTTCTAAAAAGCTTTTTTAACTTTGCCTTTATTTTCTATTTAATACTAAAATGCCTTTTTAACTTTCTATTTTACTCATTTCTTTGCATGTGTTTTCTTTTACTTATCTATTATTTAATTTTATTGTATGACAATGTTTATATGTGAAGCACTTTGAGTCTGCCTTGTGTATGAAAAGTGCTAGATAAATAAAGTTGCCTTGCCTTGCCAATTATATATTTTATTATATTTACCTAATTGTAAAAACATTTATCTATTATTTTCCTGTGTCTGTGTATTTCTGCAGCTGTTTCGTTATTACGACTGTGTGACGACATGAGAATATATTATGTGAGGATGTAGTGCCACCCTGTGGTAAAAGCAAGCTTCTGCAAGAGATCAGTTGCTCCTACTTTACAGAGGATTTGTCACATAACAGGAATTAAAACTCATTGCAAATTGTTCACAGGTGCGTCAGAATGACGCCATTGATGTCATTTAGAGGACATTTAGATCACTATGGAATTATTCTGTTCACCAGTTTAGTAAAAACTATAATAAACTGTGCAGTCGACAATGTAATCAGTGTTTATTATTAGGAAAGGACATAGGAAAGACTTTATTTTTTTAGTTAATGCAACTTTTCATATCGCTGCTACTCCAGAAGCCACCTAGCTTCATGTGGTTTGAATCACTGTTTTTGTGGAGTCATCTGAGCTGGTAAGTGTTATTTTATGTAACTGTTGTTTTTCAATAAAACACAGATTTTCGAGTGATCCAAGGATGATATTTCTTCTTCTTCTTTTGGGACTAGACCAACATAATCTTTTTGGGCAAACCCAGAAGTTAATGTTTGCTTTTCTTCCGCAGAAAAATCCATTCCATTCATTTTATAAATATGGTTTAACAAGATAATCAAAAGAACTGAATAATGCTTTAAAGTTTTTGAAACATGAATGCATCAATAAAGTTAAAGGCAGATGACAGAAGATTTTCAAAATACCTTTTTCAAAAGAACATCAGGGTTGTGAATCAAAAAGCCTCAAATGCGCCATTGAAGTGCATGCAAAATAAAAATTAATTAATCTAAAGTCATTGGAAAGAGAAGTTGGCCATTGTCCTGTCACACCTCAAATACATGACGGACCCTCTCCTGGACCCCATGCAGTTCGCCTACAGAGCCAACAGGTCTGTGGACGATGCTGTAAACGTGGTCCTCCACTTCATCCTCCAGCACCTGGACTCAGCAGGAACCTACGCCAGGATCCTGTTTGTGGATTACAGCTCTGCCTTCAACACCATCATCCCCACTTTGCTACAGGACAAGCTCTCCCAGCTGCACGTGCCCAACTCCACCTGCTGGTGGATCACTGACTTCCTGTCTGACAGGAAGCAGCATGTGAAGCTGGGGAAGCACATCTCCAACAGCCTGACCATCAGCACCGGATCCCCTCAGGGCTGCGTTCTTTCTCCCCTGCTCTTCTCCCTGTACACCAACAGCTGCACCTCCAGTCATCAGTCCGTCAAGCTCCTGAAGTTTGCAGATGACACTACCCTCATCGGGCTCATCTCTGTCGGAGATGAGTCTGCCTATAGGTGGGAGATCGACCACCTGGTGTCTTGGTGGGGCCAAAACAACTTAGAGCTCAATGCTCTAAAGACAGTGGAGATGGTTGTGGACTTCAGGAGGAACACAGCCCCACCCTCCCCCATCACCTTGTGTGACTCCCCAGTCAACACCGCAGAGTCCTTCCGCTTCCTTGGCACAGTCATCAGCCAGGACCTCAAGTGGCAGCAGAACAGCTGCATCACCAAAATGGCACAGCAGAGGATGCACTTCCTGCGGCAGCTGAAAAAGTTCAACCTGCCAAAGGCCATGATGGTGCACTTCTACACCTCCATCATAGAGCCACCCTCACCTCCTCCATCACCATCTGGTACGCTGCTGCTACCGTCAAAGACAGGAGCAGACTTCAGCGTATCATCTGCTATGCTGAAAAGGTGATCGGCTGCAACCTGCCGTCCGTCCAGGACCTGCATGCCTCCAGGACACTGAGGCGTGCAAGGAAGATCATGTTGGACCCCTCCCACCCCGGACATATACTCTTTGAAACACTCCCCTCTGGTAAGAGGTTGAGGTCTGTCAAGACCAAAACCTCCCGCCACAAAAACAGTTTCTTCCCGTCTGCATCAGGCCTCATCAAAAACGGCCCCGGACCCCCACTGACACTGACACGCACACTACCCCCCCTTCCTCCATCAACACCCACAGTCATCTGCCTATGATGACAACAAGTTTTGCACTACTTGTGTCATCACGCACAATTGTACAATTATTATTTTTCTTTTCTTATCTTCTTATCTTATTATGGTGCATAAGTATATTCATATAGAATAACTTTATTTATAAATGTATAATGTATTTAATTTTATTTACTCTTATTTTTTTTCAGTACTCATTTTTCAATACTTGCATTATTGTTTATTGTTTACTGTTTATTGTTTGTTAAGATCGTGCGCAACGAACGAATACCAAGACAAATTCATAATATGTGTAAATGTATTTGACAATAAACTTTTTCCGATTCTGATTCTGATTCTGATAAGTCACATCTACTAATTCACTTCCTGTTGGGCTGGAGCCTTAATCATATATCTTAATCACGTAAAGAGACATCTGTATCTTACTCCTGAATCATTCTGTGCCCTTATGGGTGTGTCTGAGTTCCTTGCTCTAGGTCAGGCCTATTCAACTAGCGGCCCGTGGGCCAAATGCGGCCCCTCTTAATTTTTTTCTGGCCCGCAAGAGGTTGCATGCAAAAAATAAATAAAATAAAGGAGAAACATTGTTGCATGCAAATCAGGTTTCTGTGTGTAGCCGGTGATACTAGCCAGTATCAGTACCCCATCAGGAACTGGCATCACTTATTCTGACAATGTTTGGCTCAACCGATACGTGTGAGTCTAGCTTTTCTCATATGAATGCCATCAGAACAAGGGCACGTTGCTCCATGACCTATGAGAAGCTGCATGAGTGTCTCAGGATGAGCCAAACTAGGCAAACAAGGCAGTGCAATCTTTCTCACTGACTCACTGGCTCAAAATGTCTCATATGTACAGCAGTTCTTTTTTGTGATGATTCAAACAACATTGTTGAATTCTAAATACGTGTCCAAAATATGTGAGAACAAAATCTTTTATAATGATACGATTAAAAGTGAAGAAGGAAGAACTGCGTCTGACAAGTTTATTCAATGTAATAGTACTATATATATTAAGTTAACACTACTTTAAGTACGATTTATTTGCAGCGATTCATTCACGTAGTTTTACTCTGTGTGGCCCATGAACCCCCAGTGGTTTTCCTTTTCGGCCCACTTGTTAAGGAGGTTGAATAGCCCTGCTCTAGGTCAACGATCCCACGTTGATAATTTGTGTAGTCTTTTGAAACTCGTTTTGTCTGTCTTTAAAAAACAAAAACAGGTCAGCCTAGTCCATCCTTGAGCAGTGCTTTAATGGTATTTTTAAATGGTTATAGCAGTCACATTTAATATATAGCGCTTCTCATTAATTCTGAGTGTGTGTCTGTATAATGTATGGATGTCTTTCCAATATCTCTAGAATCATCTGGTTTACTTCACGCTTTGCACATGTATTGCTGAGGACTCGACGTAATCAACCATTTAACGTTTTATGTACTCCTATGTACAGGGGTTACTGTCGGTATGGTTCTTCATAAGTATAAGCATACCAGGAAAGAAAACAAAATGAGCTACAGCACTGGACGACTTGAGACCTGCTTACTTTCGGAAGGAAATCTGAGCAGTCATAAAGGCCAATGTCAGATAACTTGTGCTCTTAGTCCAGTAGAACTAAGTCAGGTAGGGCTGGAATCCAGACAAGGCGAGCCACAGGGCAGGTAAAGGAGCAGTCCCCCAACTTGACCTGGACACCCCTTACTTTGCCATCCTCTCCTGAAAGAGTCAGGGTGACTCCCCCCACAGGCCACAATGTCCGAGGTAGTTGGGGATCAACTATCATCGCTGTGGTGCCAACTTGGATATTTGGTGTGTCGGAGCACCACTTGTTAGATAGGCAGCAATGAAATGCTTCCAGAAATGGTAAGCAAGCTGTTGACTCCTTCTGATGAGAAGCTTCGACTGTGGTGACAGTACTTCCGAGGCGAGTCCTAATGGCTTCTAGGCCCCCCGGTGTCCCTAGACAGCCCAGCTGTTGGGCTGTCTAGGACTTGGGGCTCTTGTCTGACGGTTATTATGGATAAGAGTTCAGTCTTGCCTTGTAGGCCCAGTTACCGGGCGGCCGTACGGATGAGAATGGCTTGTTATGGTTAGGCTAACATCTCCATGGCTCTAAAATTTAAGCAACTCCTTACACCCCTCTGGAGGCCTGTCAATGTGTAAAACATCATCTGTTGCATTGAGTAGGCCTTTGAGGGCTCTGCCTTTGTCTGTTGCTTCGCCACCAGCTTCTCCTTGGCACTCTCATTTCTTTCATGTAGAGCAAGCAGGTGTCTACTGTTCATGTTTTGCAGCCCATTTTTAGATGACACGCAGTATACTGTGACCCCTCACACATCACCAGCACCGGTAGTTAGTCTTGATCCAATCCTGTTTCTGTTTTGACTTCAGTTGAGTAGATTGCGCCTGTCAAACTGCGAGTTGTCTTCCTCCTGGATCAGGATCTCGTACTAATCAATCAGTACTAACCAATCAGTACGTTACCAATAAGTCAAGTCGAGGAGAGTGGAAGCTTGGGCTCAAATCATGAGGTCGTTTGCTGAGCAATGTGAACATGTGTGAGGAATTGGCGCTCGGTGATGGAGGTCAGGGCCAAAGTCCTGCCTCTCAAATAAATAACCACTCTCTGCTGTGTTTGTCTGATGTGTATTCATCCTCATGTGCAGGTGTATGGCGTTGTTGGAATGACTGTGCTGGCACAAAGTAGCGCTCTGCTGAATACTCTCTATACATCCTGCGGGAGGAAGAGTGACGAGCACGGCACTCTTGGCTATGAGCATAGTCCAGCCTCATACTCCTCTCCCACTATTACTGCCTTATGCTGCTGCTGCTGCTGGGCCGAGTGAGAGGATCCAGGAGGAGGGCTGAGCTGAGTTTGCTAGATCCTGAAGGACACCTCTGAGGTGCTCTACCGGCTTCTGTTACTCATCCATCTTAAAAACACTCTGAGCTGCTCTAGTTTGACCTCATTCTGCTTGCTCTGCCAACTGAGCAACTTGTTCTGTAGTTTCAGCTCCCCCATAGACTTGAGAACGACGGCCTTGAGTTTTCCATTCTCTCTGCCTAAACCGTCACCTGTTGGTGGCCGTTTGTCAACAAGCCACTGTAACATGTGGTCGCCCTCCTGGCTACTTACCTGCTTTGAGGTAAGATAGCTTACCTGCCAATAGCTTTCATTTGCGTTTTTGCATTGACTTTGTATGGAATTGGACTCTGATGCCCAGCAGGCTCCTTCGCAGGGACTCGCGTGGCCATTTCAAATGGGAAACGTGCAGTCTCAAGAAGTAGGCATGGTCATCATGGCTGCCGACTCCTCTGGCAGACGCTGCCGCCCAGAGAGACAACGCCGAGACGTAGTCTGACCCTGTCAGCCGTCGCCACCGACTCAGCCCAGTGGCTACGCCGAGGCCATCCAAAGCCGTCTCACAAACGCCAGAATCGGCCGTAGTTCTGCCGGGGTTCCGCCAATGCCGACACACCCACACACACTCTTAATAAAGGATTTGTGGACAACATGAACTCACTACTATATACATTTACTCACACTGATTATGGGTGAGTGTTTATCAATTTAGAACATAAAATAACACAGAAGACAACTTATCTCAAGTGTGTGTGTATGTGTGTGTGTGTGTGTGTGTGTGTGTGTGTGTGTGTGTGTGTGTGTGTGTGTGTGTGTGTGTTTGTGTGTGTGTGTGTGTGTGTGTGTGTGTGTGTGTGTGTGTGTGTGTGTGTGTGTGTGTGTGTGTGTGTGTGTGTGTGTGTGTGTATGTGTGTGTGTGTGTGTGTGTGTGTGTGTTTGTGTGTGCACGTGCGTGTTTTGTGTGTGTGTTTGCGTGTGTGTTTGTGTGTGTGTGTCTGTGTGTGTGTGTGTGTGTGTGTGTTTGTGTCTGTGTGTGTATGTGTGTGTGACTAAAGGAGCAGGAAACCCACATTGTTACTATGGTCATTGCAAATAACAGACTCAGAACTGCATAACACCAGACGGCAGATAACACCATATTGGGAAACGTCATCAGAGCGAGTCTCTGTAATGTCTCGTCTGTGAAGCGCAAAAGATTAGGATGAAGCAAATGGACAGAGTCCCTGTCGGAAGAAATGGAGTAAAACCAGTGAGATATGAACCTGAGCAGGTCATCCAGGTGACCCACTTTATTGAATTGAATTTAATTGATGAATCATACGTTTCAAAGAGACATTTCTTTGACATTATGCACTCATTACTGATAAAAGCCTTTAGGTGATTTTACAGGCTCCTATTTTCTCATGAATAAAACAATATAGGCCTAAACATTTCAGTTATAACATTTATTAAATAGAACAAATAAATACATGTAGTTACAGTAAATGGTAAATGGTCTTTCACATGGATCCTTGCATTTCCACTGATTCACCACAGGGTGGCATTTTCGGCTCTTTTTGTATTTTATATGCAGATGATTGTGGGCCTCTTGAGACCATCCTCATATTCATGTTTGCTTATGTGAACTTGCAAGTATTGATGTAGCCTATTCATTAATTGATGTACTTTTGTACAGTCTATGATTGTATGTATTTAGTGCTGTGCTGCTGTATTGTAGATTTGCCACTTACTAGACAGGAGGATGTTTGAAGATGTTTTTTCTTTACTGCTAGTACTTCTTTAACCAAGCGTAGTACCACAGCCTACAACTTCCTTATCAGAAATATTCATTCATGATAACATTGTAGAATAACTGCAATATGGTCTTATTATTTTGACATTTGTCCTGTCTTGAAGAACCTTAAATAGAAAGGGGACATCCAAACAATGCACAGGCTGACAGGCCAAACGTTGAGCACTGAGGAAGGGCAATAATAACTTGTGAGCTTGCTTTGTTTTCTTCCAAAGTTACGCCTTTCCAGGAAGTGGTTGATAATGTTAATACTTAATAAAGGATTTGTGGACAACATGAACTCACTACTATATACATTTTCTCACACTGATTATGGGTGAGTGTTTATCAATTTAGAACATAAAATAACACAGAAGACAACTTATCTCAAGTGTGTGTGTGTGTGTGTTTGTGTGTGTGTGTGTGTGTGTGTGTGTGTGTTTGTGTGTGTGTGTGTGTGTGTGTGTGTGTGTGTGTGTGTGTGTGTGTGTGTGTGTGTGTGTGTGTGTGTGTGTGTGTGTGTGTGTGTGTGTGTGTGTGTTTGTGTGTGCACGTGCGTGTTTTGTGTGTGTGTTTGCGTGTGTGTTTGTGTGTGTGTGTGTGTGTGTGTGTGTGTGTGTGTGTGTGTGTGTCTGTGTGTGTGTGTGTGTGTGTGTTTGTGTCTGTGTGTGTATGTGTGTGTGACTAAAGGAGCAGGAAACCCACATTGTTACTATGGTCATTGCAAATAACAGACTCAGAACTGCATAACACCAGACGGCAGATAACACCATATTGGGAAACGTCATCAGAGCGAGTCTCTGTAATGTCTCGTCTGTGAAGCGCAAAAGATTAGGATGAAGCAAATGGACAGAGTCCCTGTCGGAAGAAATGGAGTAAAACCAGTGAGATATGAACCTGAGCAGGTCATCCAGGTGACCCACTTTATTGAATTGAATTTAATTGATGAATCATACGTTTCAAAGAGACATTTCTTTGACATTATGCACTCATTACTGATAAAAGCCTTTAGGTGATTTTACAGGCTCCTATTTTCTCATGAATAAAACAATATAGGCCTAAACATTTCAGTTATAACATTTATTAAATAGAACAAATAAATACATGTAGTTACAGTAAATGGTAAATGGTCTTTCACATGGATCCTTGCATTTCCACTGATTCACCACAGGGTGGCATTTTCGGCTCTTTTTGTATTTTATATGCAGATGATTGTGGGCCTCTTGAGACCATCCTCATATTCATGTTTGCTTATGTGAACTTGCAAGTATTGATGTAGCCTATTCATTAATTGATGTACTTTTGTACAGTCTATGATTGTATGCATTTAGTGCTGTGCTGCTGTATTGTAGATTTGCCACTTACTAGACAGGAGGATGTTTGAAGATGTTTTTTCTTTACTGCTAGTACTTCTTTAACCAAGCGTAGTACCACAGCCTACAACTTCCTTATCAGAAATATTCATTAATGATAACAGTGTAGAATAACTGCAATATGGTCTTATTATTTTGACATTTGTCCTGTCTTGAAGAACCTTAAATAGAAAGGGGACATCCAAACAATGCACAGGCTGACAGGCCAAACGTTGAGCACTGAGGAAGGGCAATAATAACACTTTTAACTGAGGAGAAAAACAGCTTTTCACTGCGTTGCTCAGGAGAAGATTTCTGCTAATAGGGACCAGATGATGGATCCTATCATGATAATGAATAGAAAGAAAGGTCCACACATGGTCACAAGTACAAGCCTACTGCAGGAGAGCCAAAATGGATTCACAGTTGGTTCATGAAATTACCCGAAGTATAGTATAATCATAATATGCACACTATTGAACACAATGACCTTTGATTACCCTTGAAGATATTGTTGGGAACTTCCTTTCAACCTGACCTGTGTGGTTCTGCCTTAAAGCCATCCGTTCCAGGCCCAGCGTGTCTCTGGATCCTGGGAATACCCATACAAACTTCCCATGTTTCAGACCTCATTCCTTAATCCCCCCCTCTGAGAAGTATAAATAGAACGTGACGTGCATGATGGAGGATGAACTATGTGGTCTATTGGTCCGACGTTTACATAACACTTGAAGACTTGGAGAGTGGTCCCGCTAAATGGAGGGGAATGTAATGATTTAGCGATGGAATAACCGAAACAATCTCTTCGGTTTACAGCGTCTCTGTTTATCCTTCAGATTCCCTGGGGTTTGGATGGCTGTTGTAGAACAATTTCATGATGGGCAGCCAATGTCTGTGTGTGTGTGTGTGTGTGTGTGTGTGTGTGTGTGTGTGTGTGTGTGTGTGTGTGTGTGTGTGTGTGTGTGTGTGTGTGTGTGTGTGTGTGTGTGTGTGTGTGTGTGTGTGTGTGTGTGCGTGCGTTTATGTGTGTGTGTGTGTGTGTGTGTGTGTGTGTGTGTGTGTGTGTGTGTGTGTGTGTGTGTGTGTGTGTGTGTGTGTGTGTCCAAAAGGTTTATCTTTATACCCTTTTGCCTTTACTTATTATTAAGTTAATCATCGGTTGTATTGTTCTATTCCATATAAAACATTGCATATCTAGTTTGCGTCTTCTCTCACTGATGTTGTAACATCATTTACTTTAATTGAGACAGTGTATATAAGACATTCATAAATTCATTGTTCGATATCCATGTAAATTATACTTCATAGATTTACAAGAAGATTAAAATAAAACACATGGGTATAAAACGTTAGGATATAAAAAGGCTGTGAGAAACATATGATTTGAAGACTTGGATCATAATGGGGATGGCCAATGCTGATCAATGCTGACCAATCTATATAAATTTGTTGTGTTTACAGGAATTCAAGCCATAAGATTTCTTGGATTCCGAAAGAAGTTCATGAATCAGGGGCTATCTTACAGTCGGTCATGGCAGGTAGCTGCTTTATTGCCAACTGTATTACCGCACAATGAACAAAGCATGTCTACAATATACACCTCTGACTTATGTTTCACCACCTCCACTGAGGTTTCACCACCTGAGAGTGTTCACTCTATTCCATTATTTCGCAGACCTACATTCAAATCACCTGATAGTCATATCCTCTTTTGCTTAGCCAGGTTCTCTTTTAGTTTCCATCATAGTTTGTACGTGGTGAGCTTGCTTTGTTTTCTTCCAAAGTTACGCCTTTCCAGGAAGTGGTTGATAATGTTGAGATGTGGATGCAACTGAGTGACTCATTGCTAAAATGTAATAAGAAAATATTGCTGAAGAAAATGTTCCTTGTAAAAGTATACAGACCGCTTGAGATGTTACGGCCAGTAATTATGGCCAGACTCATACAACATTTTAAATTAGGCCTACTATACCCCTTGAATCAATCTATTTGAAATGCTGGACTAAATAATGTCTCATATTTTTATACTTCCCTCCTAGATTTAACTTCAATAGTAGGACTACATGCTGCCTAGCATGTTTCTTCCTTTACTGTCCATTACTGTATTTGGCCAGCCGCTAGACAAATAATCATTGACATGTTTCGGGGAGGCTGAAGCTTTAGGAAGAGAACAGTGGGTGGGAATTAGTAGGTTAGAATTATCAAGAAAAGCATGAAATATTTTGAAGCAGGTAATTGTTTTCCCCAGAATGTATCTTGTTCAGACGACAGACGACAGACACAGAACCTCTGAGCGTTGTCAAACAGTGCCCCACCGGAGTGTTGAAGGACAGCTCTGACACAGCCCAACGCCGGAGCCTTTTGAAGGGTGTGTTGTGTTCTGTCGTGTTACTCGGGTTCTCTGCACTTCAAATTTACAATTTATTTGAGTCAACATTAAATTGACTTTAACTGACACATAACTGGAATATGGGGGTAAAATTAAGTAATGCATGCACCTTTTCCCAGGAGTTAGCTGGTGTTTGGCATTTCACACCCATGCCTGTCATAGCTGTGCTAAAAGTAGGCTAGGCATGTTTCTAAAAAGCTGGTGTTTGGTAGGCCTAATACAGTAGGTCACAACTTCCAGGATAGCTATGAGCTACTGTAAAGGCAGCCTGAGAGCATTGGTGATGCATCCTACTGGCATTGGCAGCCCATGATCCATCAATCATATATAATCTGGTCAAATAAGGTACTGTATCATTCATCAAGTGTGCTGGCTCATGGCCATTATTTGACCAGGGCTGTGCATTCCCTTCTGCATCTCATTCTTTCACATTAAGGAAACAGCCCATCGCTGCCATTTTGTCTTTTTTGCAATCTTCTGGCACAAAGACCCAGCTTTTCTCTTTGATCTGGCCTATTTAAAGCAGCTTTACTGAGCCAAATTCAACCCGTTGGATGTGGGGAGGGTGATACCGGTGCTTGGTGTGATGGGTTCTGCCCGCCTCTCCCAAACTCCCACACCGCCCAGGAGCAATAGTGGAGTGTATTCATCCAGCCAGGTTGGCTATCTGCTTTATCTGATGCACTCTGCAGCCTTTTCAGCATCCTGACTATGACTTTGTGTTGATTAAAAAGTCTTTGACTTATGATGTTTGTTCAACATAGCAGCAGCACTTCCTGCAGCCTTGTCCACACTCATATGTGAATTGTGTTAGTCACTTAGTTTTATATATACAGTATACAGCTAGCTATAATATATCTATCTATATCATTCCCCTGGATACAATTTCCCTGCAATGGGAGGGAGTCAAATGGATGTGTGAAACTCTTCACTTCACAAGTTCAACCTACCATCCCCTCACTGTATTTAATGATGTTTTTACCATTGCTCTTTGGTAGTCTCTTATCTGGACGATCGAATGTCTGGCTTTTGTAAAGCCCGCATGCTTTTGATTTGGGAGCCAGACGAAGAATGATTGCAGTGTTCAGCCATGCTGTTTTATCTGCCTTGTACCCTGCTAAGTGGACATATTTGAGCCTTTTTTCACACAAACACTTCCAAGACACCATTGGCGTGACAGCATGCTTTATCTCGACCTTTGACCCGCCTTCTCCCAATTTCTTGTGATCTCTATTGTGTCAGACAGTGAGCAAACATCTGGAACAACACAGCCTTATATGAGGATTTGAAATGACAGGAAGCATTCCTCTGAGCTCCTTGAGGTCTACACACTGCTCCTTTTGGGCCTCACAGGGCCGTTTTCAATTAGCCACAAAACAGCATTCAAGTTGTTTACCAACTCCCCCGAGTCAATTATCTGTGGATCGCAGGGACGAGCAGAGAGCAGAAGAAAGGAGGAGGGATCCATGTTGTTCTGCCTCAAACAACAGACCTGTCACCAGGGGGTCATGTGGTTTGACGACTGTAACTGATTAGTTCCCTTATGAGACGCAGGGGACAAACACAAAGTGACACAAACAGTTTAAGTTGTGTATAATGCAATTTAGCAACTGAGGTTGTAACTAAATCAATATTGTACCTCACAGCTGCGCCTAGACCTCCAGAGTGCTGAGTGTTCCTGAGAGAGTTCTAGATAACAAACTCCAAGCTTTATTTAAACATTGCTTTCCAAACATAACATTTTTGTTGTCCCAGAAGAGTTGGAAAATGGTGTTGGTGGGTAGAAAGAGTTCTCAGGTCGCCTGAGTCAAGTCTTTAGCTTCCATCTTGAGCCTAGCAAGCGATTTGAGAAATACAGTACATAATGTCCACTTGCTAGACTTGCTTGCAGGAATGTTTTGTCAGATAATTGTTGTTTGTCTTGAGCTCGTACTTGCCTATGCTCTATATTACAAGCCTACTACTCAATACCAGTTGTTTTAGATCCAAAAGATTGTTTGGGATACCGAAGTAGACTGTTCATGTGATTCAGTTGATTTAACAACGCATATTTAGGCTGATTGTAACTTCTTCATTGTAACTAAGGCTGTAAGTTTCTAGTTATCACAATGTTGTAGAAAAAAAGAGTACACATAAAACATGCTAAATTATCTTTTTTACAGTAAATAAAGCACTACCCATTCACACGCTTAGTTTGTGAAATGGGTTAAGAGTTGTGCTGTGTGTTGCATTGTTTTGTCTGCTGTTTGAAGGGATGCAACTGAGGGCCCGTCCACACAGAACCGATTTTTTGGTGAAAAAGCATAAGTCTGCTGCGTTTGGGCTGACCGTCCATACGGATCCGGCGTTTTCGGTGCCCAAAAACTCACTTTTGTGAGACCAGATCCCATGGCTTGATAAGTTAACAACAGACATATGCGTTTTCGTGTTGGGATATTGGCCTGGTGCACAAGATGGCGTCTCTTAACTTCCGGGTATTCTGT
Organism: Gadus chalcogrammus; assembly: GCF_026213295.1. Taxonomy (NCBI): domain Eukaryota; kingdom Metazoa; phylum Chordata; class Actinopteri; order Gadiformes; family Gadidae; genus Gadus; species Gadus chalcogrammus. The sequence continues at coordinate 2,959,057 of NC_079434.1, read as the reverse complement.
GGTGGGCACGACTGTTTCCGGTTGTAGTGGAGAAGCAGTAACATTTCATCTCAGATGTACTTTACAATTTGTAGGTTAGATGAATGCTTTTATTAGTTGGTAGCACAAAATAAATGTACTTTCTACCACATAAATTAAAAACTTGTAGATATAGATATCTGTATATATATAGATAGATTTATAGATAGATAGATAGATAGATAGATAGATAGATAGATAGATAGATAGATAGATAGATAGATAGATAGATAGATAGATAGATGGATAGATGGATAGATGGATAGATGGATAGATAGATGGATAGATAGATAGATAGATAGATAGATAGATAGATAGATAGATAGATAGATAGATAGATAACAAGTCAAATGCAACAACCATTCTGTGTTTGAACAAAAAATACCACAGGCCACATGATAGATTTATGGTTGATCTATAAACATCTCGTTGTCATAACTTCTGATTTATTTTTCCTTACTCATCACACACCACTGATTTCAGATTTTCAAGCAACCTGCCATGTAAAAGTGGATGGTGTGTTAGTGACAGAGTATAAAACATATAAAGTTGTCTATTTTTACAAAAAAATCTTTGTAAAATAAGTTTGTCGGAAGAAAGACAGGAAAATCAATTCATTTACACAATTCAGCTCTGAAGATACTGTAAATTCACATAGCAAATCCTTGCTTAAATGTGGTATTATGGTGCTCACAGACTTACCATAATTCTTCGCTTGTGCCAGCGTTGCTCTGTCTCTGTACAACTCAGGACTGGGGGAACAGCAGCAATGTTCAGATGAGAGTAGTGTGCAGTCTGGAACAGCAGTGCAACATTATGGTTGCACAGTACTGTTCCAGCCACACATGAACACTCTGCATCATTCATCTGCACAGGGGAGGAGTCCTCAAGGACAATCTTGGGACAAAAAGCGTTATCATGTTACAGTCATAAACCAGATACTAACACATCAGCTTAAATATTACACAGAAAATGAGAAATGACAAACCTGATCAGATTGTTTTTGAGCAACTGCTGTAGTAGGCTTATCAAATTATCAATGTCATCACAAAAATAAAATAAAAATAGTATATTTCTCTCGTTTTTGGAACAGTGCAATGTAAGGAAATTAAAATAGATAAGTCTGAGTAGTCTATAATGTTAGCGTCTTAATTTACTCAAACCTACGTTCAGTTTGTACAACTGAACAGCATGCAGATAAATTCAACTTAACATACACCTAAGAAAAACAGCCACCACAACCATTTTCCGGGGTTTTCATGAAGGCTAGATATTTGAATGTTACCCTTACAAGACAGGTATCTATCTTGTCTTAACTACCCCAGACTTTAATGTTAAAGTTACAGAACCTATCCTAGCCACTTCAATCCCCAGAAAATGCTTGGTGCAGAACTGACAAAGAACTGAACTAACTTCTATCCTACTCTGAGGTTGTGAGGTTTCTCATGATTCCTCATAGACCTGTGGCAGGTTGCTCGGACGCTCACTCTCCCTGTCCGTTTATCTTTATTGATACTGGGGACCAGGGTTCACGCTAGACTTTTTCTTGGGTGGACAAATGTCTGACACTATTCCAGAATATCGGACATTTGGAATATCTTCCGGACGTTATTCACTAATAATTAAATAATCACCAGAAATCCACATTTAAACGACAAACGACACAAACTAAGTTGCTTCAATAAATGCCATTTATTAAATTAGCATAACAGCCATTCTCGGCAAAAATGCTAAACGGGTAAAAAATAATTAATTTGATAATTGCAATTCTTGCAGGCTACTTTCGGCGCAACTTCATGGCATGGAAGTGCTCCGCTGCTCCGCTGCTCGCGAAAAGTTGAAGTCTCCAACCCCGGCCCAAGGCTTGATATGGGCATCAGCCTCGTCACCTTTTCCTCAGCTAGGCAGTTTCTGATAGATGTTTTAATCCTGTTTTGGAGAGAAAAGCCTCGTTCCGCAGGAACACTGGACACGGGGATTGTACTGGCGATTTTGGCCAGCTTTGCCCAGTCGGGAATGATTTGTGCGTTCACACCAAACGCGACGGGGCGACAAGATCCCATACAAAGTGAACGTAGAGGCGCGTAATGACAGCCAATCAGCGTTCAATTGCGTGGCCACTGAGTGACATGTGTATGCATGAGCGGGTGCACTGCGCCTTCCTGGTGAGCTCGGCCAGGAACCGCTACTGGTTTCATATGCTACTGATTAATTCATACATAAATGCGAACATCTTTCTTTTTTTTCTCGGACATGTGGGCCGTTTACATTTTATTATACCGGCAATGCTTGCGTGCAATCGGCCAATGTCCGGCTATAGCCGGCTAACTTGAACACTGCTGGGGACAATATTAAGTTATCATCAACACACTTAAAACTGGGTCATAGTAGTCACATAGTTGTCAAAATATCCTAGCTTCTTAGCAAGATAGCTAATCCTCTGTGGCTGTTTATGTTAGGTAACGTTTGCTATTAAGCTAGTAGCTTACCTTCGTAATTATCAATGTAAGTGGAGACGTACATTTTGAAGCCCTTCTCTCGCTTACTCCTTGGTGCTGATGTCGCAGCTTGAATGATGCGTTGAACATCATTAATTGTTACTCTGGGAAGAGCATGAAGACAACAGGTGTAGAAAAGTAATTTTTCTATATAGACACTGGGGCCGTCCTCAAACCGGGGGTTGTAGACCGCCATCTTACGCAACTAGCCAATAGGGGATTATCACACTTCCGGGTTCCATTGGCGGGATTTGTCTTCGTTGTGCATGAACACTTCCGGCGCTGTTCAACATTGGCTGAAACAAAGGCTAGATGTCACTGCTCTGTTCCACTTTGTACATCTAACAAACAACACCAACCCTACTTAAGTTTTCATGGATTCCTGACTGAATTTAGTCTAACGAAGAAGTGATTTCAAGCGGTTCGCCGGGATGAAGGGCCAAACTTTAAAATAAAACAAGGTAGCACGTTTGTTTGTAGCCGGCACTTTAGTGAATCAGACTACACTAACACTACAGCTAGCAGCGTTATTGTCAGTCGCTTGATTTTCATCAAGCGACTGGAAATCGGGTCTGTACCCTCCCGTTTCCAGTGGAACAACTGGGGACTGCCAAGAAGGGAGTCCGTTTATAAAAGAGCATCAACTCGCTCATAGTCGGGGAGCCAAAGTCTCAAAAGCTCAATACAATTGGTTGAACCTGACATGGTCTGCCATACTTTTTATTTGTGTTTTTTCTGTAAACTTTGACTCTAAGAACCAATAATTGGAGGGTCTGCTCTGGCGGATGTGGCCATTTTAGTCCATGCACCCTATATTTTTTATCAGAAAAAAATTAAAAATGATTTTTTTTCCTCAACTCCTCAGTGGGTTGGGTAGGCTGTCAATGCATTCCAGATACACAAAACACATGCTATGCTGCCAACATCCACTGAAAAAATAACTCTTAAAAACACATTTCTACATGATTTTGCATCAAATTAATGTAAAAAAAGTATTTTTACGTTTCTCACGTTTTTCCGAAATTTTCATCTTTACTTTATCGGCAATCAATTATTCCCCCAAGTTATGACATCAGTCAATATACCATTCTCTTCCCCAAACAGTATACTCATTCCAAAGAAAATAACACAAAAGGGGAAATAACACAAAAGCAAACTGAACTAAAATCAAAATAGCAAAACAGAACCAAACAAAACCAAAACCAAAACAAAACAGCACAGCTAAAACAGAACAACTAAAACCGTACAAAACAGCAGCAGGGGATCCTAAAAAAGCAAGAGACACTAATAATTAATATAAAAAAAATAAAAATAAAAATAAAAAAATAAAATGGGAAACTCAAAACTGTTTTAAAAAACGGGGACCCTACTCACCACCCTAGGAGGTAACCAACAGAGGCTGAGTTCTAGTGTTAGCTCGTTCGTTCGCGAACCGGTTCGAATGAACGAGTCTTTAGGACGAACGAACCAGTTCATTTCTCTTGTTCGTCTCGTTCACCATTCGATTCACCGGAAACTCGACTGAACGAACGAACGAGTTTCCGGTAGCACTAACTCCACTGAGTCTGACTGACTCAGCTGAGAACCGTGCACATGGCGTGCATTCCATGATGCCATTTACCGCTACCGGAAACCAGGCTGAAACGAACAAACGATTCGCGAACGGACTCCTCCCAGTTCAGTCAAGTTTCTGGTAGCACTGAGTCTTACTGACTCAGCTGAGAACCGTGCAATGGCGTGCATTCCATGATGCGATTCACCGCTACCGGAAACTAGGCATGATTCGCGAATCGTTTGTTCGTTTACCTGCTGGGGGTTATGCACCGGAGCCACAGTATACACAGACCCCTACCATGACAGGGGCCTTCAGTACTTTATACACTGTTGAGCTCCAGATGTCTTGAATTTGGACGGCCCTTAAGCTGTTGTCTTTGAGGAGGACCAGCTGACTTTCTTGCAGTGGGACATCACGAACATGCCTGTCATATTGTTCCTTCCGCTGGGCAGCTGCAGCTTCCAGATGCCTGGTTGTGCTCTCAAAAGCACGACGTAGCCGTGTCTGGTGTTCCACAGTCCAATCATGGGGGTGGCCAGGTACAGGTTCCTGTACTCTGCCCAACAGAAAATCAACAGGTAATTGTGGGTCTTGGCCAAACATCAGGAAAAACGGAGACTCACCAGTCGACTGATGTTCTGTTGTATTGTATGCAAAGGTCACTTGGGGCAGGTAGCTGGACAGTCTCTCTACTTGGTGATGGGCAGAGTGCGAAGAAGGCTGTGTAAGGTGCGGTTGAAACTCTCACATTGGCCATTTCCAGCTGGATGGTAGGGTGTGGTGCGGCTCTTCTCATTGCTGTTCATCTGGCAGAGCTGCTGGATGAGGTTGCTTGCAAAGTTCCTGTCCTGGTCAGAGTGGAGGCGACCAGGCACACCGAACCTGCAGAACCACTCATTAACCAATACTCTGGCCACTGTGGATGCCCGCTGGTCGTGGGTTGGGATGGCTTGTGTATACTTCGAAAGACATCGGTCATGACCAGGATGTTCTCTGCCCCACTCTTCGAAGGCTCCAGGACGGTGAAATCGATGGCCAGGATCTGGTTTGGACGTGAAGCAAGCAAGTGACCCATGTAAGCACAGGTAGTAGGTTGAGTGTGTTTGGATACCTGGCAGCGTTCACATTCCAGGCACCATTGCTTGATGTCGTGTGCATCCCTGGCCAATAACACCTCAGACGGACCAGCTCTGTTGTTCGCTCAGTACCTTGGTGCCCATGTTCATTGTGCAACTGCTGAAGTACCCTGTGTCTTGAGCGATGTAGGGAGTACTAACTGGAGCACTTCATCACTTTTCCCTCACTCCACCTCATCCCGAACTCTCCACCTCAAGCTGGTGTGTAGTGAGCGTTCTGGCGCCAATTGGCTGCCGTGCATCACCCAACTGGGTGCTACATATTGGTGGTGGTTAGTGAGGTCCCCCCTTCACTTAGGCGTCTTTGAGTGTTAATTATTATTATTTTTCATGTTTAACCTGTTTTCCTTTATTCCTAGTCTGTTTTACATAGTTTGAATGATGACTATATGCTCTGTAAGGTGACCTTGGGTGTCTTGAAAGGCGCCTCTAAATTAAATGTATTATTATTATTATTATCTCCTCTAGGGATGGTGACTCGGCGATAGAGGCACCCCTCCTTGCTCCACCAAGCCGGTCCCACTGTTTGATCAGCACCAGGACTTCTTTGGAAGCCTGCCGTCGCTCAGCTGCTTCCGGGGCCCTCTTTCTGGTCCAAAACGTCAGGAATTCGGATTACTGGATCAGCTTCCTGTAAGCCATGCAAGTCAGGGGGGGGAGTAGCTGGATAATGGTGCCCAGGCCACACCACTGCCTGTAGTCAAAAACTACAGGCATAGTCCAAAATAAATAAACGTTGTAGTCAACACTACTGGGTATGTCCTGATCACTTCAAACAGGCTGTGCGTGCTAGGACATCCACCTTAGGAAAATGTTCCGGGAAATGTTTTGCTGATATCTCAAACATCACGTAGGCCTATCTGTGAATCTGTCAATGTCTTGGCATGTTGAGAAGCCACTGTAAAGCCATAACAAAACCCCATGCCAGTGCGTCTATTGCTCAACCAAAACTCACAACCGGGCCCTCCCTAAGGGTCTGGCTAAAGATTCAGTACATATGTACGACTATTGTCATGTCTTAATCTTCAGCTGATTTGTGAATAATTTTTTTTCCTTTTCTGAAATCGCTTATTTGGTCGATAAGGGACCAGGACTGGTATTGTGGATGCTTTAGGCTGAGCGAGTAAAATCGAGTCATCAGTTAGTTACAGACCGACCAGTCTAAATAAAAACTTTGACCACAAGATTGTTACCATTGAAAACACCAAATCAAACCAGCTATCACAGAAACGATCACAGAGCATCTTTAAGCCTATAGACACAGTAAGGAAACATTCACTTATGACGCGTTTCCACCGGAGGGTGCAGGTTGGTTCAGTTGCTCCCCCCCCTCCACACACACACACACACCATAAGGGTACTGTCGGTGGTGGAAACGCAAGCCGGTAACTGAGCAGCGCCGAACCGTACCTTTCCTACTCCACCAAGCCGCATCGAACCGACCCGCACCCTCTGGTGGAAATGCGCCATTGGCGGCACCTAACGGTACCCTGGGCTGTACGGTGATAAATCCATCCCAAGGCCCCCATAAAGGCTGTCTTAACAGGGGAGTGACATGGTGCCCCGATGTCCCAGTGGTTCAGTGCGTTTTGGCCCAAATCACAACAGTGCAGCTCATTTGTGTGCGTGTTACGACATGATACGATACAATTTCCCATATCCTTCATAATGCATGTAGCATGTGTTTATACAATCCCTGATACAAGGACCTGGATATTTTTTTCCCAAAACACATCTTACCCCTCAGGTACAAAATAAATTAACTGTTGTTTATAAGGCAGGACTTTTCTGTATTTTATTAGGTCAATAAAAGATAAAGACTCCATCCGGGATTAACTCTTTTTTTTTCCCATCGTTCCATACTTGAACCACAGCTATGCCGACCCACACACTCTAGACTACCCAGTATCCGGTCCGTATCCAGTTCATCAGTCCTGCTGAAACACGCTGCCACAGGTGAGCTCTGTTTACCCGCCCCTCCTATCCTATCCTACTTTCCAGAACCCAGCTAGAAGCTGTCCTTAACATTCCTGGGCATGCACAGGCAACACACACACACACCCACCCAAACACACACACACACACACACGCGCGCAGACACACACACGCACACACACACGTACGCATACGCTCGCACACACAAAAACAACACACCAAACACATACACGTTCCCACACGCACACACAAACACACCGCACACACACAGGCACACGCCAACAGGATCTCAGTTAAGTTGAATTTCAAGTAAAAGATGAACAACATATTAGTATATCTTATAGTCAGCACAGCATTACTAATGCATGGTGTGTTGCATCACTTAAATGGAAGGGAAGCTAATAAGGCCGCAGCACTGGAAGTTAAAAATACAACATCCTGTAAACTTCCTTTGATGAACAAACACACACACACACACACACACACACACACCACACACACACACACACCACACACACACCACACACACAACACACACACACACACACACACACACACACACATGTTATTTATACTTCACATTGACTCATTGTCATTTTTAAGTCTATGCAAGAGAAAAAGTCAAGTTCAACATGATTTCATCGTGATTAATAATCTAAATATATACATATATATTTACATATATACAGTACATGGATATATATATATATATATAAATGCAATGAATGATAACAATAGTATTTATTATTTTACACATTTTGTGATGGCAAAAATGTGAATGCGAACCCTTTATGCAGGGACTCTGTGACCCTTAGTGCTTGGACTCCGTTACCCTAAGCTCTTGCGATCTGTTAACCTTAGCGCTTAGAAAAAGTTACACTTAGCATTTAAACTGTGTTATCCTTCGCGCTTTGACTCTGTTACGCAGTAGCGCTTGGATTCTGTTACTCTTAGTGCTAACACGCTGTTACCCTTAGCGCTTGAACTCTCGACTATCCACTGTCAGTTGTGGGAGGGGCCCGTAACTGTTCACACCTTAGTATCAATGTCTTCAAATGTCAGATAAACACGCATGGCTGTTCTTGTCCACCAGCAGCGGATATGAAGATCTTACTTTCAAACTAAACTTAATAGACCTGAGAACACTTTCTTTTCAATGCTTTCAAGCTCAAGAAATGATTGCATGAAGTGGTAAATTTGTAACTGCGCTACACAAACCAACCTCTTGTTGTTGAGCTCGATATACCGCTGGCGTCAAGTGTCGCTAAACCCATAAATGTAAAATCAAAGTGATCTTGGCAGGAGCAGGCTAGGACCCCGAATGATGTGCCCCAGTTGCCATACAACGGCTGAGCCGGTAACCATCGAGGGGTGATTTATTTTTTGATGTCCGGCTGGCTTTGTGCTCAGAGATCACAGATGATTATATGCAGTTATTAACTGATAATACAAATATAAATAGGGCTTGGTTCACATGATGCTGCATACAAGGGCGTCTTATCCTGGTTAGTGCACAACGCACACACACCACCGCACGAACACACGTAAGCATGAACGCACACACAGACAGAAACACACTCACACCCAAACCTTTTCAAAAGTTCAGAAAGATGTGTTTCATGCTGACCTAGAAACAGGGTGATATCACAACAAAGGTTACAAATATAGGCGTTTCCTGCTTGTACTGGAAGGGTCTTCTCTGTCCAAGGTGAAACAGTGACTGGTGCACTTGGGATAGTCTATTTAAATCTCCTTATCTGGTGTGATTTATCAAATCCTTTCACACACATCAGTATGACTCACTGTGTTTTTCCATACAAGTTTGAACCGTCCATGACAAGTTTGAAAGCGACAGTCTTGCTTACTTTAGAAAACGGTTCATATATTTTTTCTAATCATGGATACACAGAATTCTCATATTATTAAACAATGACGAATAATACGTTTGGTTTCAAAAGTCTCTTTACTCTAAAGCTCTTACTTTACTGGTGACTTCCTATCAGGAAACCATCCATCTCACTTTGCAAGGAATGCTGGCTCAATCTTTGGACCTTATCAGCCATCGGCACAAAGCCGGGCGATAAAGCTTTGTTCTCTTTAGAAATCTACTGTGACCCGCATCCAACCCTGCATGGCTGCTAGAACCTTGTCATGCTGTAAGCCTTCGGGACTGCTTGACCCATGCATGACTGCTTGAATCTTGTAAGGCTGTAACCCTGGCAAGGCTGCTGTTTCCCTGCATGACTTTTAACCCTGCATGGCTGCTGTTTCCCTGCATGGCTGTTTTAACCCAGCATGGCTGCTGTTTCCCTGCAGGACTGTTTAACCTGCATGGCTGCTGTTTTCCCTGCATGGCTGTTTTAACCCAGCATGGCTGCTGTTTCCCTGCATGACTGTTTTAACCCTGCATGACTGTTTTAAACCTGCATGGCTGCTATTTCCCTGCATGACTGTTTTAACCCTGCATGACTGTTTTAACCCTGCATGGCTGCTGTTTCCCTGCATGGCACACATATCTCAGGGGTAATTCTGATTATAAGGACCAAAATAAGGAAGTCTGCAACGCTCGTTCACCAGTATTTTCCAAATGTGTTTGTGTGTGTGTGTGTGGTGTGTGTGTGTGTGGTGTGTGTGTGTGTGGTGTGGTGTGTGTGTGTGTGTGTGTGTGTGTGTGTGTGTGTGTGTGCGTGTGTTGACAATAGTTATAGTCATTCATTTTCAAGACCATGGCATTATTATGCCGTTATGTTACCATAATGCTTCTATAAAGTTTCATTGAAAGATAAAAATAAAGGTAAGGATCCTAGCGCATAATCAAATACGACTGACATGTCTATGCACATGTCCACATAGTTTCCAACCAACTAAGCGGATAGTTACGTGGGAAAATGCGTCTTCTACCCATGAATCAGTCCATTGAATAATCTCAGATCTTCCTGTGCGTACTTGTTTGTACAAATATAAAGCTGCTTATTAAATCTCAGCCAACGCCTAAATCTACCAAGAATCTACAACGCATCTTAATGGTTGAATGAAAATAATCTGGAGAGAGATACCACTGCAGGAGGTAACATTATTGGCTAATTGTTTTATATTACCCCTCTTATCCTCGTTTCTAGGAAAATAATGAGAAGTAAGCTTGATCCAATCAGGGAGTGTATGTGCCCATTCCTTAGCACATACATCACTGGGTCAGGGCACTAGCCTACACCTAATTGACCGGCCACATGCCTGATTGAAGGACATTCCTAATTTCTAATTCTTTCAGAAACATATTTCCTTTTTTCATTAAAGTGTTAACTTTTAAGTCTTCCAAGAAAACATGAAAGATAGCTGGCCCAAAACAGACTCCAAGAATTCGCATTTCAAAGCATTGACCCATTTTGCGAGTGTTTTCCATCATTAAGGTTACGATTATAATTGCTCGATATACACCGGCATATCATTTTATCAAGTACCCAAGAGCTCTTTTCCAAGTGTGGGTAATGTTTAATCACTTTGTTTAAACGGGAAGTAAAAGGCTCTGCATCTCCTGCCCCACCCAGATAGGAATTATGCGTGGCTGTTTCTGCATTGTACACACCTACAGTGTATACACCCACAGTGTGGCATTCTTGTCCATTTCTATTTTAATAAATGACTTGCCAAATCAGCCGCTCCGCACTGTTGGCCTGCGCAAACACTTCTTAAGGTGATGAATACTTGTGTGCCATGTTGCGTAACCTCAACACAGCCCGCTTTGAACACAGAATAATGTGGAAGCAGGATCCTGGGTTAGTAGCCCTCTGCCTCCCTGATGGCTGCAGGTATCAGGTAGCTGTCAGAGCTTGGACCCCTTGGACCTCTGGAGATAACTTAGGGAACACTGGCTAGTACCGAGGCTGAGGTTCAGAGGGTGGAGTTCTGCATCAGCTTGTGTTTCCTTGGTTATCTTAACATCTCTCCAAAAATGGTATTTCAATCATGGGTTCCTGAACTTGATGGCCTAGAAAAGTGGTACTTAAATGGAATGAATAATGCTATTAATAATAATTTAAACATCCGTGATGGCGGAGAGGTGAATATGAAACCTTTGAGCTTCGACTCTTACCCTTAGCGTTGAGAATCTGTTACCCTTAGCGTTAAACTATGTTACCCTTAGCCCTTAGTGCTTAGACTCTGTTACCCTTAGCGCTTAATCTCTGTTACCCTTAGCCCTTAGACTCTTACCCTTAGCGCTTGGACTCTGTTATCCTTAGCACTTAGACTATGTTACCCTTTGCACTTAGACTCTGTTACCTTAGCTTAGACTCTGTTACCATTAACACTTAGACTCTGTTATCCTTAGCACTTAGACTCTGTTACCCTTAGACTCTGTTAGTCCTTAGCTTAGACTCTGTTACCTTAGCTTAGACTCTGTTATCCTTAGCACTTAGACTCTGTTATCCTTAGCTTAGACTCTGTTACCCTTAGCTTAGACTCTGTTACCCTTAGCTTAGACTCTGTTACCTTAGCTTAGACTTTGTTACCCTTAGCTTAGACTGTTATCCTTAGCTTAGACTCTGTTACCCTTAGCTTAGACTCTGTTATCCTTAGCTTAGACTCTGTTATCCTTTGCGTTTGGTGATTGCAGTGAGCTGCTCTTCAGGTTCTGGCCCCAGGTTCTGGCTCCGCTGGGCGGAGGTTTGAGTTGTGGGAAGGGCACATAACTGTCCACACAAAGGAGCAGGGACCTTATATCACTGACTAACAAGTGTGAGGATGAACACACAAGGTTGTTCATGGTCCACCAGCAGTGTTAAAAATATGGTCTTATCTTCAAACTCAACTCAAGAGTTGACAGAATATTCTGTTAACAGGTCCCAGAGAGCCCGGTCACAACAAGAGGTTGGGTCTGTGTAGTGTACAGTTACACTACACAAACCCAACCTCTTGTCATGACCTCCATATGCCCCGGCATCATGTGTCGCTAAACACAGAATGTTGCATTGAAGTGATGAAGGGCAGAGCCGAAAACCAATCAGGGGGTGATTTATTTGTATGGAATGACTTTGTGACTTTTTATTGCGTCATACTGCCGAGAAAAGAAGGAACTGTGACCAAACAGAAACTTCCACTCCTGGCCTCCAAATATCTCTAAACCACAACGCTTACTCATTCAAAACACTAATTCAGTGGTTGTCCTATGTGTAAGACGGGGAGATTGTTATCTACATTGAATCCAAGTCCAGCCTGTATGGAGCCCAGAGATGTTTCCCTCGATGAGATGATGATATGAACTGATAATATCATGCACACAAGGCTCTTTTCCTGGATATGTTACACAAACAAAGGAGGAAATACACACACACACACACACACACAACCACACACACACACACACACACACTGACACACACACTGACACAAACACACACACCACTGACACACACACACTGGCACAAACACACACACACACACACACACACACCACCGCACACAACAACACTGACACAAACACACACAAACAACAAACACACACACACACAAACCTACACACACATACACACACACACACACACACACAATTTCAAAGTGGAGGAAGACATGTTTCGTGTTGTCTTAAAAACAGAGTGAATCAAAGCTGAAGGTTATAAATGCGAGGTGTTCTTGTTTTTACTGGGTCTTAACTGTCCAAGGTGAAACAGGGGAAAGATACGACTTGTGTTCTAATGGGAAATAAAACTCCCTGTTATCACTGTGGTGTGATTTATCACAACGTTTCACACTACCAGACTTTCATTGTATTTTCTAAGAAAGAAAAGCTTTTTCCATGACTAGTTGAAGCGGATTGTCTGGGGGGATGCTGTCCGAACATCTATCATCGTGCTCGTATGGCTGCTGTTATCCTGCATGGCGCCTTTTGGTCTTTCAGTAGAAACGTTGAATCTCGAGTGACCCACGATGGCATGTTTCTTCATCGTCTCCGGGACGGACTCGGGCAACGTGCTCTTGTGGGGAAAACAGGAAGTTTATGTCTGCTTTGCTTCCGTGGAAAAATCCATTCCAAAGGTTCATTATATACACATTCTGTTGTACAAGATAATCATGACAAATGAATCCCACTTTAAAGCTTTTTTATAGTGTTAATGAATTAATAAAGTTAAAGGAAGACAAATGCTGTTGTTTTTTAAGAAATGTATAGACCTTGTTGATAGCATGACCTTCAGGAGGTGTTGAAACACCATTCACGGTGAGATAGATAGAGACGTTCTCTTTTATGTGAACCAGGGCGTTAAGGTTTCTATAATAGACACACTATACATCCAGCCTCTTTTATAGGAGAGAGGGCCATCTTTGTGCACCGACTGCTGTCCACACTTATGCAATCCGATCAGAGTGGCCTGACCACCTGGAGATGTGGTGTAGCTCTTTGGTCGGATCACAATGTGAGAGAGGTCCGTCCGGAGACTTTCCAGGACAGTTAGTGCTTCGGAACAGAATGTGAGGACGCGTGATCAGGAAGTTCTCCAGGCTGTGTACAGTGGCACACTTTTTCCGCCATAGGTGGCGCCAAAGAGAACCAAACTGCACTACCCTTGTGACCGCTTTAAGCTTGTATGACTCTATGGTCAAATCTAAATCAAAGCATATCTCGTTATGTTTTACAAAAATGTGCTATCATTGGCATAAAAGATTGATGCCAATTGCAAGCCACAAAGCAAATTCTTTTACCCTTTTACCAGAAAAAATAAGGTATGGTGAATATCTTATAAGAGAAAAACAGCAATTACACGATCTAAATTACTGGCAGAATTCATTAAAAAATGGACTGAAAAATCACTAAATCACAACACACAGAGAGGTAGACGTTGGCCTAGGCTTTCCTTTTCTAAAATAGCAGTACAGTTTAAGAATCAGAATGACAATTGACTTTATTGCCAAATAAGGTTTACACTTACATCGTGGTGTCCAGTGCATAACCATGAGAATAAAGAGAACAATGCACATAGTAATAGGAAACAACAGGTACTGCATGTCAAGAATCATCCATAAAATATAAATATTTTCCATCAGACCCTAATGAAGGAGCTGTGCGTTTCTTATCAAATATGAAATAAATAACCCTCTGCTGGCCCTGCTAGGCCACTGTGAGACTGATTACAGTATGAGCTCCTGGCTCTCCCGACCTCCCATGTGCTCCATGGGGTTCCACTTCGTCTGTCATGGAATTTGTTTGGGTCAGAAGGAGTTCTCAGAAACTTCATCCATAGTGGAACAAACAGTGAGGTGATAATGGGGAGCAGAATCAACAGAGGATAGGGGAGGTTGAGGTGCCTTGGCGTTGACTCATTCACAAACTACTGTAGTGGGCAGCTTTATGGAGACAAACTGTAACCGTTTCCAAGGACTTCAAAGGTAAACTTTCAAGTACAAACACCCACATATCTGCTGTGAGGCAGGAAGGAAGAAATGTTGCGAAGGGACGTGACAGAGGAGAACCTGGTTGACCAGAACTGCCATAATATAATTTACATTTAGGGGATTATGCTGAAGCTTTTATCCAAATCGACTTACAACCATTTATTCACACACCGACGGCGGAGTCAACCACGCAGGGTGATAGCCAGCTCGTCAGGAGCAATCAGGGTGAGGCGTCTTGCTCAGGGAACCGCGACACAAACCTTGAACTACTGCCGCCTCGTGTAGTCAAATGGAAGGGACAAAAGGAGCAGGAAATGTAAAGGGTTGAAAGGTTGAGCATCTACGTCTGCTGGTTCTGTAAGGTGCTGCTAGTGAACGACAGAGTAACTATGCCATAAGGAATGGTCTTCTTCAGCAGAGCTCCTCTGCTGGTTGGACCCCAGGGAACAAGCTGACCCTAGGGGGTACGTGAGTGAGTTCCAGGGGTTAAATCATTCATTTGAGCATCCAATAAGAAATATGATGTATGGATAGGTGTTGGATTGTTCAATATTACATTTTGATTGTTGAGAGCAGAGATAGAAGCCTCTGCATGTTCCATTTGAAACACCATTGTCACTCCAATATTATTACAATATAATAATAGTATAATTGGAGTTCAAAGGAATACATTGTGGTTTGGGTTCTCTGTACAAACAGGCCATGGGGGATAGACGTACAGGAGACCAGAAAGGCTGGGAAACATAGTGTGCAACAAACAGTATATATGCGGAGCGGATGAAGTTGGTCCCAGCTCTAAGATCTTGTTTGGGCTTCTAACTCTTTCTACTTCCTGGGGGACTGGCCTGGGAAAGTAATCAGTGCTAATGGAGTGGAATAGCTCTCACTCCGGAGAGAAGGGTTGTAAAGGATCAGTGTGCTTCTATTCGGAAGGAACACTGGGATAGGTGGAAGGAAGGAGGCCAAGCGACGGCACCCTATTTGTACAGCGGACTACTGACCACTCAGGAGCTCTGCCCGCAAACAAACTGCATCCATAGTCATCCTGCTAGTGGGGGAATTACTGTGTGTGCCTCCATTTCTTGCTCGCTTCACATGCTTAGGGTTGTTGAACGCTGTTTGTGTCACTGCGGGGAAGTGGGAAGCACTTTCAGAGACTGACCCGCTGAAAGTCCCCTATATATGATAAACACGTCTTAATGGACATAGGCTGCGTCACATGGGCATGAATCACTGGTTTAATTGGAAACAAGATTGCATTAGTCTGGCTATTGCTGGGCCCAAGCTCAATCGTAGATTGCACGTTGGTCTGGGGAAGTTGCCGTCATTTTCTAAAGAAATTGAGACATGATCAACGGGCCTAGTTCAACTGACTCTGTAGCGCACCAAGGGGAAAAGCCAGCTTGGGGATTGGCTCCCGCAAAAAAAACGCATTGGAAGCAGAAAGACCCTTGTGCAGGGCGAACTCAAATCACTGGCAGAATGGGCGGGGCTACCCAGTCTAAGATTGCATGCTTAATGTGGTTTGATGTGGCTGTGGCTGTGTGTGTGTGTGTGTGTGTGTGTGTGTGTGTGTGTGTGTGTGTGTGTGTGTGTGTGTGTGTGTGTGTGTGTGTGTGTGTGTGTGTGTGTGTGTGTGTGTGTGTGTGTGTGTGTGTGTTTGCGTACGTTTATTTGTGTGTGTATGTGTTTTATCTGTGTGTGTGTCAACCATTATCAACCACTTTATATACCATTATATACCATTATACCAAAAATATATGGGTCTAACTTTTACAATGTTTGTAATGAGAGCATTTATATATTCAAATTATTTTATTAAGAATAACCCCTTGAGATGAACCCATCTCATTTTCAAGGGGGTCCTTACAAGTGGAGGTTTTTGAGCAAGGCTCAGACTGGATAAGAGGGACATACTTTAACGAATAAACAGTCCTGTCTACTTGCCTCCTGACCGTGCTAGACGACAGGCCTGAGAACAAAGCTGTGAACATTGGCATGGCTCGGTGCTCCATCCCTCAAAGACCATGGTCAATTGCGCCAAAGAACCAATGAAGGTATTCCCTGTGGTGGAATATATCTCATTTGAAAGTTTGTTGTTATTAATTGTTCAAATCAAGTCACGTGTATCCCAATCCAGACTCGACTGCACAACTTTTTCCATTGACGAGAATTTTTTCCTGAAAGCGTCCTGTCTGTCTGTCTGTTTGCCTCCCTTTGTACGCAGGCTGGGCTAGGGTTCCATGTGCCTGGGATTAGCATTCAGCTTTTCCCGTCAGTGGGCTACTTAACATTCAAAGCCAGGGCTGAGCGGGCTACTGTCTGGCGGCACTAGAATACGGCTGAGGGGGCGTGGGGGGGTTAAGGGGGACCCTGCTGGAACGGGGTCAGCGTTGCCGAGCCACTATAGGAAAAAAGACACGTCACTCTCGGTCTGGAGTCGGGAGCCAGCCACCCATAATGTTACTGTGGTTACCACGTAAAAAAACATCCCATTATGCCTGGACTTATGCAACGTGTTAACCATTTACCATTTAAAGTGAAGTTTCTGTATGGAAATCTGTCATGCCTGCTCCTATATAATGTTTATTTTAGAAGCTTTTACGGAAGCTTTTTTTAGGCTTATAGGTTGTGAGATCAATGCGACTTCCAGGAGACAGAAGTGTTCAGTGAAGTCCCTGGTCATGAGTCAGGCTGCACCGTGGTGAGCTCAGCATATTACATCACCATGGTGTCCATGTGGTTCAACATACCAGTCTGCTCATTCATACTACTACCGGTCCCCAGCCAAGAGGCTGACACCGCCATAAGTCTCTGTATGGACACTGAACCAAAACCTCTATGTTAGAGTATTAATATGATAGATGATCCCCATATTTTCAATGAAATTATTCAAAATAAATTGACACATGTTCACAGAAGATATTAAATGATGTTCTGTGTTGAAGCTTGTCATTACTTAGGCCTAGCTAAATAGGAGCTCTCATAGTTCTGTGATGTGTAGTCAACCTAAGCAATATTCCATATTCAGGAGTCTTTCTGAAAAAATATTTTGTTGATTGTTTCCCAGCATATCTTATTCCAAAAATGGCACGGTTCTGTTGCGTTGTTTATTGGACAGTTTAAATCTGTCGGACCTTGGCATGCCAGAATCGAGTTATAGAATAGTGAAAACTGTTTAATTATTATCCACTCTGTGACCTTCGTCCTTAAAACGGTCTGGATATGACGTAAGGATGTCCTAAACAGGGACGTGCGCCATATGTGCCCTGCATATATGAACCGTCCGAGGCATTGTCGACAGAATGTGTTCCATCCCCTTTGACGCCGGAACACCCAGACACTCCTTATATGGTAGGCGCTCTTCGTAATAAGCCTTGCCACGTACAAATCAAGTCGAGACGGGACCGTGGAGAGAGGTATTTAATACGCGCCGAAAGACGTTTCAACTCATTCGCACAAGCTCAGCGCAGTGGTTAATTTAGTGAGGTGTCAGGTTCATTTAGTCTTTTCCGAGAGATCAACAGACTATTTTTTTTGTAAAATCGAGGCTGCACCCACCTTGAAGTATAGACCCACGGAACGGTACTTGGATTTTATCAATTTCCCGGATAATTATTTTAAAAACATGTGGAAAATTGGGGCAAAAGAAGCACTTTTGGCGCTTTCTATAGACATTTTATTCTTCACTGCTTGGTGTCAGGTAAGATTTATGATCATGTATTTGGAATATAATGAATTCACATGTGCACCACTGTTAGTGAAGTATACTGTGCGTGTATGTTTACACATTATATATATATATATATATATATATATATATATATATGTGTAAACATACACGCACAGTATACTTCACTAACAGTGGTGCACATGTGAATTCATTATATTCCAAATACATGATCATAAATCTTACCTGACACCAAGCATGTGAAGAATAAAATGTCTATAGAAAGCGCCAAAAGTGCTTCTTTTTGCCCCAATTTTCCACATTGTTTTTAAAATAATTATCCGGGAAATTGATAAAATCCAAGTACCGGTTCCGTGGGTCTATACTTCAAGGTGGGTGCAGCCTCGTATTTACAAAAAGAAAATAGTCTGTTGATCTCTCGGAAAAGACTAAATGAACCTGACACCTCACTAAATTAACCACTGCGCTGAGCTTGTGCGAATGAGTTGAAACGTCTTTCGGCGCGTATTAAATACCTCTCTCCACGGTCCCGTCTCGACTTGATTTGTACGTGGGCAAGGCTTATTACGAAGAGCGCCTACCATATAAGGAGTGTCTGGGTGTTCCGGCGTCAGAAGGGGATGGAACACATTCTGTCGACAATGCCTCGGACGGTTCATATATGCAGGGCACATATGGCGCACGTCCCTGTTTAGGACATCCTTACGTCATATCCAGACCGTTTTAAGGACGAAGGTCACAGAGTGGATAATAATTAAACAGTTTTCACTATTCTATAACTCGATTCTGGCATGCCAAGGTCCGACAGATTTAAACTGTCCAATAAACAACGCAACAGAACCGTGCCATTTTTGGAATAAGATATGCTGGGAAACAATCAACAAAATATTTTTTCAGAAAGACTCCTGAATATGGAATATGCTTTAGGTTGACTACACATCACAGAACTATGGAGAGCTCCTATTTAGCTAGGCCTAAGTAATGACAAGCTTCAACACAGAACATCATTTAATATCTTCTGTGAACATGTGTCAATTTATTTTGAATAATTTCATTGAAAATATGGGGATCATCTATCATATTAATACTCTAACATAGAGGTTTGGTTCAGTGTCCATACAGAGACTTATGGCGGTGTCAGCCTCTTGGCTGGGGACCGGTAGTAGTATGAATGAGCAGACTGGTATGTTGAACCACATGGACACCATGGTGATGTAATATGCTGAGCTCACCACGGTGCAGCCTGACTCATGACCAGGGACTTCACTGAACACTTCTGTCTCCTGGAAGTCGCATTGATCTCACAACCTATAAGCCTAAAAAAAGCTTCCGTAAAAGCTTCTAAAATAACATTATATAGGAGCAGGCATGACAGATTTCCATACAGAAACTTCACTTTAAATGGTAAATGGTTAACACGTTGCATAAGTCCAGGCATAATGGGATGTTTTTTTACGTGGTAACCACAGTAACATTATGGGTGGCTGGCTCCCGACTCCAGACCGAGAGTGACGTGTCTTTTTTCCTATAGTGGCTCGGCAACGCTGACCCCGTTCCAGCAGGGTCCCCCCTTAACCCCCCCACGCCCCTCAGCCGTATTCTAGTGCCGCCAGACAGTAGCCCGCTCAGCCCTGGCTTTGAATGTTAAGTAGCCCACTGACGGGAAAAGCTGAATGCTAATCCCAGGCACATGGAACCCTAGCCCAGCCTGCGTACAAAGGGAGGCAAACAGACAGACAGACAGGACGCTTTCAGGAAAAAATTCTCGTCAATGGAAAAAGTTGTGCAGTCGAGTCTGGATTGGGATACACGTGACTTGATTTGAACAATTAATAACAACAACTTTCAAATGAGATATATTCCACCACAGGGAATACCTTCATTGGTTCTTTGGCGCAATTGACCATGGTCTTTGAGGGATGGAGCACCGAGCCATGCCAATGTTCACAGCTTTGTTCTCAGGCCTGTCGTCTAGCACGGTCAGGAGGCAAGTAGACAGGACTGTTTATTCGTTAAAGTATGTCCCTCTTATCCAGTCTGAGCCTTGCTCAAAAACCTCCACTTGTAAGGACCCCCTTGAAATGAGATGGGTTCATCTCAAGGGGTTATTCTTAATAAAATAATTTGAATATATAAATGCTCTCATTACAAACATTGTAAAAGTTAGACCCATATATTTGTTGGTATAATGGTATATAATGGTATATAAAGTGGTTGATAATGGTTGACACACACACAGATAAACACATACACACACAAATAAACGTACGCAAACACACACACACACACACACACACACACACACACACACACACACACACACACACACACCACACACACACACACACACACACACACACACACACACACACACACACACACACACACACACACACACACACACAGCCACAGCCACATCAAACCACATTAAGCATGCAATCTTAGACTGGGTAGCCCCGCCCATTCTGCCAGTGATTTGAGTTCGCCCTGCACAAGGGTCTTTCTGCTTCCAATGCGTTTTTTTTGCGGGAGCCAATCCCCAAGCTGGCTTTTCCCCTTGGTGCGCTACAGAGTCAGTTGAACTAGGCCCGTTGATCATGTCTCAATTTCTTTAGAAAATGACGGCAACTTCCCCAGACCAACGTGCAATCTACGATTGAGCTTGGGCCCAGCAATAGCCAGACTAATGCAATCTTGTTTCCAATTAAACCAGTGATTCATGCCCATGTGACGCAGCCTATGTCCATTAAGACGTGTTTATCATATATAGGGGACTTTCAGCGGGTCAGTCTCTGAAAGTGCTTCCCACTTCCCCGCAGTGACACAAACAGCGTTCAACAACCCTAAGCATGTGAAGCGAGCAAGAAATGGAGGCACACACAGTAATTCCCCCACTAGCAGGATGACTATGGATGCAGTTTGTTTGCGGGCAGAGCTCCTGAGTGGTCAGTAGTCCGCTGTACAAATAGGGTGCCGTCGCTTGGCCTCCTTCCTTCCACCTATCCCAGTGTTCCTTCCGAATAGAAGCAACACTGATCCTTTACAACCCTTCTCTCCCGGAGTGAGAGCTATTCCACTCCATTAGCACTGATTACTTTCCCAGGCCAGTCCCCAGGAAGTAGAAAGAGTTAGAAGCCCAAACAAGATCTTAGAGCTGGGACCACACTTCATCCGCTCCGCATATATACTGTTTGTTGCACACTATGTTTCCCAGCCTTTCTGGTCTCCTGTACGTCTATCCCCCATGGCCTGTTTGTACAGAGAACCCAAACCACAATGTATTCCTTTGAACTCCAATTATACTATTATTATATTGTAATAATATATTGGAGTGACAATGGTGTTTCAAATGGAACATGCAGAGGCTTCTATCTCTGCTCTCAACAATCAAAATGTAATATTGAACAATCCAACACCTATCCATACATCATATTTCTTATTGGATGCTCAAATGAATGATTTAACCCCTGGAACTCACTCACGTACCCCTAGGGTCAGCTTGTTCCCTGGGGTCCAACCAGCAGAGGAGCTCTGCTGAAGAAGACCATTCCTTATGGCATAGTTACTCTGTCGTTCACTAGCAGCACCTTACAGAACCAGCAGACGTAGATGCTCAACCTTTCAACCCTTTACATTTCCTGCTCCTTTTGTCCCTTCCATTTGACTACACGAGGCGGCAGTAGTTCAAGGTTTGTGTCGCGGTGTCCCTGAGCAAGACGCCTCACCCTGATTGCTCCTGACGAGCTGGCTATCACCCTGCGTGGTTGACTCCGCCGTCGGTGTGTGAATAAATGGTTGTAAGTCGATTTGGATAAAAGCTTCAGCATAATCCCCTAAATGTAAATTATATTATGGCAGTTCTGGTCAACCAGGTTCTCCTCTGTCACGTCCCTTCGCAACATTTCTTCCTTCCTGCCTCACAGCAGATATGTGGGTGTTTGTACTTGAAAGTTTACCTTTGAAGTCCTTGGAAACGGTTACAGTTTGTCTCCATAAAGCTGCCCACTACAGTAGTTTGTGAATGAGTCAACGCCAAGGCACCTCAACCTCCCCTATCCTCTGTTGATTCTGCTCCCCATTATCACCTCACTGTTTGTTCCACTATGGATGAAGTTTCTGAGAACTCCTTCTGACCCAAACAAATTCCATGACAGACGAAGTGGAACCCCATGGAGCACATGGGAGGTCGGGAGAGCCAGGAGCTCATACTGTAATCAGTCTCACAGTGGCCTAGCAGGGCCAGCAGAGGGTTATTTATTTCATATTTGATAAGAAACGCACAGCTCCTTCATTAGGTCTGATGGAAAATATTTATATTTATGGATGATTCTTGACATGCAGTACCTGTTGTTTCCTATTACTATGTGCATTGTTCTCTTTATTCTCATGGTTATGCACTGGACACCACGAATGTAAGTGTAAACCTTATTTGGCAATAAAGTCAATTGTCATTCTGATTCTTAAACTGTACTGCTATTTTAGAAAAGGAAAGCCTAGGCCAACGTCTACCTCTCTGTGTGTTGTGATTTAGTGATTTTTCAGTCCATTTTTTAATGAATTCTGCCAGTAATTTAGATCGTGTAATTGCTGTTTTTCTCTTATAAGATATTCACCATACCTTATTTTTTCTGGTAAAAGGGTAAAAAGAATTTGCTTTGTGGCTTGCAATTGGCATCAATCTTTTATGCCAATGATAGCACATTTTTGTAAAACATAAATAACGAGATATGCTTTGATTTAGATTTGACCATAGAGTCATACAAGCTTAAAGCGGTCACAAGGGTAGTGCAGTTTGGTTCTCTTTGGCGCCACCTATGGCGGAAAAAAGTGTGCCACTGTACACAGCCTGGAGAACTTCCTGATCACGCGTCCTCACATTCTGTTCCGAAGCACTAACTGTCCTGGAAAGTCTCCGGACGGACCTCTCTCACATTGTGATCCGACCAAAGAGCTACACCACATCTCCAGGTGGTCAGGCCGGCACTCTGATCGGATTGCATAAGTGTGTGGACAGCAGTCGGTGCACAAAGATGGCCCTCTCTCCTATAAAAGAGGCTGGATGTATAGTGTGTCTATTATAGAAACCTTAACGCCCTGGTTCACATAAAAGAGAACAGAAGTCTCTATCTATCTCACCGTGAATGGTGTTTCAACACCTCCTGAAGGTCATGCTATCAACAAGGTCTATACATTTCTTAAAAAACAACAGCATTTGTCTTCCTTTAACTTTATTAATTCATTAACACTATAAAAAAGCTTTAAAGTGGGATTCATTTGTCATGATTATCTTGTACAACAGAATGTGTATATAATGAACCTTTGGAATGGATTTTTCCACGGAAGCAAAGCAGACATAAACTTCCTGTTTTCCCCACAAGAGCACGTTGCCCGAGTCCGTCCCGGAGACGATGAAGAAACATGCCATCGTGGGTCACTCGAGATTCAACGTTTCTACTGAAAGACCAAAAGGCGCCATGCAGGATAACAGCAGCCATACGAGCACGATGATAGATGTTCGGACAGCATCCCCCCAGACAATCCGCTTCAACTAGTCATGGAAAAAGCTTTTCTTTCTTAGAAAATACAATGAAAGTCTGGTAGTGTGAAACGTTGTGATAAATCACACCACAGTGATAACAGGGAGTTTTATTTCCCATTAGAACACAAGTCGTATCTTTTCCCCTGTTTCACCTTGGACAGTTAAGACCCAGTAAAAACAAGAAACACCTCGCATTTATAACCTTCAGCTTTGATTCACTCTGTTTTTAAGACAACACGAAACATGTCTTCCTCCACTTTTGAAATTGTGTGTGTGTGTGTGTGTGTGTATGTGTGTGTGTGTGTGTGTGTGTGTGTGTGTGTGTGTGTGTGTGTGTGTGTGTGTGTGTGTGTGTGTGTGTTTGTGTCAGTGTGTGTGTGTGTGTGTGTGTGTGTGTGTGTGTGTGTGTGTGTGTGTGTGTGTGTGTGTGTTTGTGTCAGTGTGTGTGTGTCAGTGTGTGTGTGTGTGTTTGTGTCAGTGTGTGTGTGTGTGTGTGTGTGTGTGTGTGTGTGTGTGTGTGTGTGTGTGTGTGTGTGTGTGTGTGTGTGTGTGTGTGTGTATTTCCTCCTTTGTTTGTGTAACATATATCCAGGAAAAGAGCCTTGTGTGCATGATATTATCAGTTCATATCATCATCTCATCGAGGGAAACATCTCTGGGCTCCATACAGGCTGGACTTGGATTCAATGTAGATAACAATCTCCCCGTCTTAAACATAGGACAACCACTGAATTAGTGTTTTGAATGAGTAAGCGTTGTGGTTTAGAGATATTTGGAGGCCAGGAGTGGAAGTTTCTGTTTGGTCACAGTTCCTTCTTTTCTCGGCAGTATGACGCAATAAAAAGTCACAAAGTCATTCCATACAAATAAATCACCCCCTGATTGGTTTTCGGTTCTGCCCTTCATCACTTCAATGCAACATTCTGTGTTTAGCGACACATGATGCCGGGGCATATGGAGGTCATGACAAGAGGTTGGGTTTGTGTAGTGTAACTGTACACTACACAGACCCAACCTCTTGTTGTGACCGGGCTCTCTGGGACCTGTTAACAGAATATTCTGTCAACTCTTGAGTTGAGTTTGAAGATAAGACCATATTTTTAACACTGCTGGTGGACCATGAACAACCTTTTGTGTTCATCCTGACACTTGTTAGTCAGTGATATAAGGTCCCTGCTCCTTTGTGTGGACAGTTATGTGCCCTTCCCACAACTCAAACCTCCGCCCAGCGGAGCCAGAACCTGGGGCCAGAACCTGAAGAGCAGCTCACTGCAATCACCAAACGCAAAGGATAACAGAGTCTAAGCTAAGGATAACAGAGTCTAAGCTAAGGGTAACAGAGTCTAAGCTAAGGATAACAGAGTCTAAGCTAAGGGTAACAAAGTCTAAGCTAAGGTAACAGAGTCTAAGCTAAGGGTAACAGAGTCTAAGCTAAGGGTAACAGAGTCTAAGCTAAGGATAACAGAGTCTAAGTGCTAAGGATAACAGAGTCTAAGCTAAGGTAACAGAGTCTAAGATAAGGACTAACAGAGTCTAAGGGTAACAGAGTCTAAGTGCTAAGGATAACAGAGTCTAAGTGTTAATGGTAACAGAGTCTAAGCTAAGGTAACAGAGTCTAAGTGCAAAGGGTAACATAGTCTAAGTGCTAAGGATAACAGAGTCCAAGCGCTAAGGGTAAGAGTCTAAGGGCTAAGGGTAACAGAGATTAAGCGCTAAGGGTAACAGAGTCTAAGCACTAAGGGCTAAGGGTAACATAGTTTAACGCTAAGGGTAACAGATTCTCAACGCTAAGGGTAAGAGTCGAAGCTCAAAGGTTTCATATTCACCTCTCCGCCATCACGGATGTTTAAATTATTATTAATAGCATTATTCATTCCATTTAAGTACCACTTTTCTAGGCCATCAAGTTCAGGAACCCATGATTGAAATACCATTTTTGGAGAGATGTTAAGATAACCAAGGAAACACAAGCTGATGCAGAACTCCACCCTCTGAACCTCAGCCTCGGTACTAGCCAGTGTTCCCTAAGTTATCTCCAGAGGTCCAAGGGGTCCAAGCTCTGACAGCTACCTGATACCTGCAGCCATCAGGGAGGCAGAGGGCTACTAACCCAGGATCCTGCTTCCACATTATTCTGTGTTCAAAGCGGGCTGTGTTGAGGTTACGCAACATGGCACACAAGTATTCATCACCTTAAGAAGTGTTTGCGCAGGCCAACAGTGCGGAGCGGCTGATTTGGCAAGTCATTTATTAAAATAGAAATGGACAAGAATGCCACACTGTGGGTGTATACACTGTAGGTGTGTACAATGCAGAAACAGCCACGCATAATTCCTATCTGGGTGGGGCAGGAGATGCAGAGCCTTTTACTTCCCGTTTAAACAAAGGGATTAAACATTACCCACACTTGGAAAAGAGCTCTTGGGTACTTGATAAAATGATATGCCGGTGTATATCGAGCAATTATAATCGTAACCTTAATGATGGAAAACACTCGCAAAATGGGTCAATGCTTTGAAATGCGAATTCTTGGAGTCTGTTTTGGGCCAGCTATCTTTCATGTTTTCTTGGAAGACTTAAAGTTAACACTTTAATGAAAAAAGGAAATATGTTTCTGAAAGAATTAGAAATTAGGAATGTCCTTCAATCAGGCATGTGGCCGGTCAATTAGGTGTAGGCTAGTGCCCTGACCCAGTGGTGTATGTGCTAAGGAATGGGCACATACACTCCCTGATTGGATCAAGCTTACTTCTCATTATTTTCCTAGAAACGAGGATAAGAGGGGAAATATTAGAAACAATTAGCCAATAATGTTACCTCCTGCAGTGGTATCTCTCTCCAGATTATTTTTCATTCAACCATTAAGATGCGTTGTAGATTCTTGGTAGATTTAGGCGTTGGCTGAGATTTAATAAGCAGCTTTATATTTGTACAAACAAGTACGCACAGGAAGATCTGAGATTATTCAATGGACTGATTCATGGGTAGAAGACGCATTTTCCCACGTAACTATCCGCTTAGTTGGTTGGAAACTATGTGGACATGTGCATAGACATGTCAGTCGTATTTGATTATGCGCTAGGATCCTTACCTTTATTTTTATCTTTCAATGAAACTTTATAGAAGCATTATGGTAACATAACGGCATAATAATGCCATGGTCTTGAAAATGAATGACTATAACTATTGTCAACACACGCACACACACACACACACACACACACACACACACACACACACACACACACACACACACACACACACACACACACACACACACACACACACACACACACACACACACAAACACATTTGGAAAATACTGGTGAACGTTGCAGACTTCCTTATTTTGGTCCTTATAATCAGAATTACCCCTGAGATATGTGTGCCATGCAGGGAAACAGCAGCCATGCAGGGTTAAAACAGTCATGCAGGGTTAAAACAGTCATGCAGGGAAATAGCAGCCATGCAGGGTTAAAACAGTCATGCAGGGTTAAAACAGTCATGCAGGGAAACAGCAGCCATGCTGGGTTAAAACAGCCATGCAGGGAAACAGCAGCCATGCAGGGTTAAAGTCATGCAGGGAAACAGCAGCCTTGCAGGGTTACAGCCTTACAAGATTCAAGCAGTCATGCAGGGTCAAAGCAGTCCCGCAGGCTTACAGCATGACAAGGTTCTAGCAGCCATGCAGGGTTGGATGGCGGTCACAGTAGATTTCTAAAGAGAACAAAGCTTATCGCCCGGCTTTGTGCCGATGGCTGATAAGGTCCAAAGATTGAGCCAGCATTCCTGCAAAGTGAGATGGATGTTTTCTGATAGAAGTCACCAGTAAAGTAAAGAGCTTTAGAGTAAAGAGACTTTTGAAACCAAACGTATTATTCGTCATTGTTTAATAATATGAGAATTCTGTGTATCCATGATTAGAAAAAATATATGAACCGTTTTCTAAAGTAAAGCAAGACTGTCGCTTTCAACTTGTCATGGACGGTTCAAACTTGTATGGAAAAACAGTGAGTCATACTGATGTGTGTGAAAGGATTTGATAAATCACACCAGATAAAGGAGATTTAAATAGACTATCCCCAAGTGCACCAGTCAGATAGTCACTGTTTCACCTTGGACAGAGAAGACCCTTCCAGTACAAGCAGGAAACGCCTAGTATTTGTAACCTTTGTTGTGATATCACCCTGTTTCTAGGTCAGCATGAAACACATCTTTCTGAACTTTTGAAAAGGTTTGGGTGTGAGTGTGTTTCTGTCTGTCTGTGTGCGTTCATGCTTACGTGTGTTCGTGCGGTGTGAGAGTTCAAGCGCTAAGGGTAACAGCGTGCTAGCACTAAGAGTAACAGAATCCAAGCGCTATGCGTAACAGAGTCAAAGCGCGAAGGATAACACAGTTTAAATGCTAAGTGTAACTTTTTCTAAGCGCTAAGGTTAACAGATCGCAAGAGCTTAGGGTAACGGAGTCCAAGCACTAAGGGTCACAGAGTCCATGCATAAAGGGTTCGCATTCACATTTTTGCCATCACAAAATGTGTAAAATAATAAATACTATTGTTATCATTCATTGGATTTATATATATATATATATATATACATGTACTGTATATATGTATAAATATATATGTATATATTTAGATATTAATCACGATGAAATCATGTTGAACTTGACTTTTTCTCTTGCATAGACTTAAAAATTACAATGAGTCAATGTGAAGTATAAATAAACATGTGTGTGTGTGTGTGTGTGTGTGTGTGTGTGTGTGTGTGTGTGTGTGTGTGTGTGTGTGTGTGTGTGGGTGTGTGTGTGTGTGTGTGTGTGTGTGTGTGTGTGTGTGTGTGTCTGTGTGTTCATCAAAGGAAGTTTACAGGATGTTGTATTTTTAACTTCCAGTGCTGCGGCCTTATTAGCTTCCCTTCCATTTAAGTGATGAAACACACCATGCATTAGTAATGCTGTGCTGACTATAAGATATACTAATATGTTGTTCATCTTTTACTTGAAATTCAACTTAACTGAGATCCTGTTGGCGTGTGCCTGTGTGTGTGCGTGTGTGTTTGTGTGTGCGTGTGGGAACGTGTATGTGTTTGTGCGTGTGTTTTTGTGTGTGCGAGCGTATGCGTACGTGTGTGTGTGCGTGTGTGTGTCTGCGCGTGTGTGTGTGTGTGTGTGTGTTTGGGTGGGTGTGTGTGTGTGTTGCCTGTGCATGCCCAGGAATGTTAAGGACAGCTTCTAGCTGGGTTCTGGAAAGTAGGATAGGATAGGAGGGGCGGGTAAACAGAGCTCACCTGTGGCAGCGTGTTTCAGCAGGACTGATGAACTGGATACGGACCGGATACTGGGTAGTCTAGAGTGTGTGGGTCGGCATAGCTGTGGTTCAAGTATGGAACGATGGGAAAAAAAACGAGTTAATCCCGGATGGAGTCTTTATCTTTTATTGACCTAATAAAATGCAGAAAAGTCCTGCCTTATAAACAACAGTTAATTTATTTTGTACCTGAGGGGTAAGATGTGTTTTGGGAAAAAAATATCCAGGTCCTTGTATCAGGGATTGTATAAACACATGCTACATGCATTATGAAGGATATGGGAAATTGTATCGTATCATGTCGTAACACGCACACAAATGAGCTGCACTGTTGTGATTTGGGCCAAAATGCACTGAACCACTGGGACATCGGGGCACCATGTCACTCCCCTGTTAAGACAGCCTTTATGGGGGCCTTGGGATGGATTTATACACCGTACAGCCCAGGGTACTGTTTGGTGCCGCCAATGGCGCATTTCCACCAGAGGGTGCGGGTCGGTTCGATGCGGCTTGGTGGAGTAGGAAAGGTACGGTTCGGCGCTGCTCAGTTACGGCTTGCGTTTCCACCACCGACAGTACCCTTATGGTGTGTGTGTGTGTGTGGAGGGGGGGGAGCAACTGAACCAACCTGCACCCTCCGGTGGAAACGCGTCATAAGTGAATGTTTCCTTACTGTGTCTATAGGCTTAAAGATGCTCTGTGATCGTTTCTGTGATAGCTGGTTTGATTTGGTGTTTTCAATGGTAACAATCTTGTGGTCAAAGTTTTTATTTAGACTGGTCGGTCTGTAACTAACTGATGACTCGATTTTACTCGCTCAGCCTAAAGCATCCACAATACCAGTCCTGGTCCCTTATCGACCAAATAAGCGATTTCAGAAAAGGAAAAAAATTATTCACAAATCAGCTGAAGATTAATGACATGACAATAGTCGTACATATGTACTGAATCTTTAGCCAGACCCTTAGGGAGGCCCGGTTGTGAGTTTTGGTTGAGCAATAGACGCACTGGCATGGGGTTTTGTTATGGCTTTACAGTGGCTTCTCAACATGCCAAGACATTGACAGATTCACAGATAGGCCTACGTGATGTTTGAGATATCAGCAAAACAATTCCCGGAACATTTTCCTAAGGTGGATGTCCTAGCACGCACAGCCTGTTTGAAGTGATCAGGACATACCCAGTTAGTGTTGACTACAACGTTTATTTATTTTGGACTATGCCTGTAGTTTTTGACTACAGGCAGTGGTGTGGCCTGGGCACCATTATCCAGCTACTCCCCCCCCTGACTTGCATGGCTTACAGGAAGCTGATCCAGTAATCCGAATTCCTGACGTTTTGGACCAGAAAGAGGGCCCCGGAAGCAGCTGAGCGACGGCAGGCTTCCAAAGAAGTCCTGGTGCTGATCAAACAGTGGGACCGGCTGGTGGAGCAAGGAGGGGTGCTCTATCGCCGAGTCACCATCCCTAGAGGAGATAATAATAATAATAATACATTTAATTTAGAGGCGCCTTTCAAGACACCCAAGGTCACCTTACAGAGCATATAGTCATCATTCAAAACTATGTAAAACAGACTAGGAATAAAAGGAAAACAGGTTAAACATGAAAAATAATAATAATTAACACTCAAAGACGCCTAAAGTGAAGGGGGGACCTCACTAACCACCACCAATATGTAGCACCCAGTTGGGTGATGCACGGCAGCCAATTGGCGCCAGAACGCTCACTACACACCAGCTTGAGGTGGAGAGTTCGGGATGAGGTGGAGTGAGGGAAAAGTGATGAAGTGCTCCAGTTAGTACTCCCTACATCGCTCAAGACACAGGTACTTCAGCAGTTGCACAATGAACATGGGCACCAAGGTACTGAGCGAACAACAGAGCTGGTCCGTCTGAGGTGTTATTGGCCAGGGATGCACCACGACATCAAGCAATGGTGCCTGGAATGTGAACGCTGCCAGGTATCCAAACACACTCAACCTACTACCTGTGCTTACATGGGTCACTTGCTTGCTTCACGTCCAAACCAGATCCTGGCCATCGATTTCACCGTCCTGGAGCCTTCGAAGAGTGGGGCAGAGAACATCCTGGTCATGACCGATGTCTTTTCGAAGTATACACAAGCCATCCCAACCCACGACCAGCGGGCATCCACAGTGGCCAGAGTATTGGTTAATGAGTGGTTCTGCAGGTTCGGTGTGCCTGGTCGCCTCCACTCTGACCAGGACAGGAACTTTGCAAGCAACCTCATCCAGCAGCTCTGCCAGATGAACAGCAATGAGAAGAGCCGCACCACACCCTACCATCCAGCTGGAAATGGCCAATGTGAGAGGTTCAACCGCACCTTACACAGCCTTCTTCGCACTCTGCCCATCACCAAGTAGAGAGACTGGTCCAGCTACCTGCCCCAAGTGACCTTTGCATACAATACAACAGCACATCAGTCGACTGGTGAGTCTCCGTTTTTCCTGATGTTTGGCCAAGACCCACAATTACCTGTTGATTTTCTGTTGGGCAGAGTACAGGAACCTGTACCTGGCCACCCCCATGATTGGACTGTGGAACACCAGACACGGCTACGTCATGCTTTTGAGAGCACAACCAGGCATCTGGAAGCTGCAGCTGCCCAGCGGAAGGAACAATATGACAGGCATGTTCGTGATGTCCCACTGCAAGAAAGTCAGCTGGTCCTCCTCAAAGACAACAGCTTAAGGGGCCGTCACAAAATTCAAGACATCTGGAGCTCAACAGTGTATAAAGTACTGAAGGCCCCTGGCATGGTAGGGTCTGTGTATACTGTGGCTCCGGTGCATAACCCCCAGCAGGTAAACGAACAAACGATTCGCGAATCAGCCTAGTTTCCGGTAGCGGTGAATCGCATCATGGAATGCACGCCATTGCACGGTTCTCAGCTGAGTCAGTAAGACTCAGTGCTACCAGAAACTTGACTGAACTGGGAGGAGTCGTTCGCGAATCGTTTGTTCGTTCAGCCTGGTTTCCGGTAGCGGTAAATGGCATCATGGAATGCACGCCATTGCACGGTTCTCAGCTGAGTCAGTCAGACTCAGTGGAGTTAGTGCTACCGGAAACTCGTTCGTTCGTTCAGTCGAGTTTCCGGTGAATCGAATGGTGAACGAGACGAACAAGAGAAATGAACTGGTTCGTTCGTCCTAAAGACTCGTTCATTCGAACCGGTTCGCGAACGAACGAGCTAACACTAGAACTCAGCCTCTGTTGGTTACCTCCTAGGGTGGTGAGTAGGGTCCCCGTTTTTTAAAACAGTTTTGAGTTCCCATTTTATTTTTTTATTTATTTTTTTATTTTTTTTATTATTAATTAGTGTCTCTTGCTTTTTAGGATCCCCTGCTGCTGTTTTGTACGGTTTTAGTTGTTCTGTTTTAGCTGTGCTGTTTTGTTTTGGTTTTGGTTTTGTTTTGGTTCTGTTTTGCTATTTTGATTTTAGTTCAGTTTGCTTTTGTGTTATTTCCCCTTTTGTGTTATTTTCTTTGGAATGAGTATACTGTTTGGGGAAGAGAATGGTATATTGACTGATGTCATAACTTTGGGGAATAATTGATTGCCGATAAAGTAAAGATGAAAATTTCGGAAAAACGTGAGAAAACGTAAAAATACTTTTTTTACATTAATTTGATGCAAAATCATGTAGAAATGTGTTTTAAGAGTTATTTTTTCAGTGGATGTTGGCAGCATAGCATGTGTTTTGTGTATCTGGAATGCATTTATTGACAGCCTACCCAACCCACTGAGGAGTTGAGGGAAAAAAATCATTTTAAATTTTTTTCTGATAAAAAATATAGGGTGCATGGACTAAAATGGCCACATCCGCCAGAGCAGACCCTCCAATTATTGGTTCTTAGAGTCAAAGTTTACAGAAAAAACACAAATAAAAAGTATGGCAGACCATGTCAGGTTCAACCAATTTTATTGAGCTTTTGAGACTTTGGCTCCCCGACTATGAGCGAGTTGATGCTCTTTTATAAACGGACTCCCTTCTTGGCAGTCCCCAGTTGTTCCACTGGAAACGGGAGGGTACAGACCCGATTTCCAGTCGCTTGATGAAAATCAAGCGACTGACAATAACGCTGCTAGCTGTAGTGTTAGTGTAGTCTGATTCACTAAAGTGCCGGCTACAAACAAACGTGCTACCTTGTTTTATTTTAAAGTTTGGCCCTTCATCCCGGCGAACCGCTTGAAATCACTTCTTCGTTAGACTCAATTCAGTCAGGAATCCATGAAAACTTAAGTAGGGTTGGTGTTGTTTGTTAGATGTACAAAGTGGAACAGAGCAGTGACATCTAGCCTTTGTTTCAGCCAATGTTGAACAGCGCCGGAAGTGTTCATGCACAACGAAGACAAATCCCGCCAATGGAACCCGGAAGTGTGATAATCCCCTATTGGCTAGTTGCGTAAGATGGCGGTCTACAACCCCCGGTTTGAGGACGGCCCCAGTGTCTATATAGAAAAATTACTTTCTACACCCGTTGTCTTCAGGATCTTCCCAGAGTAACAATTAATGATGTTGAACACATCATTCAGGCTGCGACATCGGCACCAAGGAGTAAGCGAGAGAAGGGCTTCAAAATGTACGTCTCCACTTACATTGATAATTACGAAGGTAAGCTTACTAGCTTAATAGCAAACGTTACCTAACATAAACAGCCACAGAGGATTAGCTATCTTGCTAAGAAGCTAGGATATTTTGACAACTATGTGACTACTATGACCCAGTTTTAAGTGTGTTGATGATAACTTAATATTGTCCCCAGCAGTGTTCAAGTTAGCCGGCTATAGCCGGACATTGGCCGATTGCACGCAAGCATTGCCGGTATAATAAAATGTAAACGGCCCACATGTCCGAGAAAAAAAAGAAAGATGTTCGCATTTATGTATGAATTAATCAGTAGCATATGAAAACCAGTAGCGGTTCCTGGCCGAGCTCACCAGGAAGGCGCAGTGCACCCGCTCATGCATACACATGTCACTCAGTGGCCACGCAATTGAACGCTGATTGGCTGTCATTACGCGCCTCTACGTTCACTTTGTATGGGATCTTGTCGCCCCGTCGCGTTTGGTGTGAACGCACAAATCATTCCCGACTGGGCAAAGCTGGCCAAAATCGCCAGTACAATCCCCGTGTCCAGTGTTCCTGCGGAACGAGGCTTTTCTCTCCAAAACAGGATTAAAACATCTATCAGAAACTGCCTAGCTGAGGAAAAGGTGACGAGGCTGATGCCCATATCAAGCCTTGGGCCGGGGTTGGAGACTTCAACTTTTCGCGAGCAGCGGAGCAGCGGAGCACTTCCATGCCATGAAGTTGCGCCGAAAGTAGCCTGCAAGAATTGCAATTATCAAATTAATTATTTTTTACCCGTTTAGCATTTTTGCCGAGAATGGCTGTTATGCTAATTTAATAAATGGCATTTATTGAAGCAACTTAGTTTGTGTCGTTTGTCGTTTAAATGTGGATTTCTGGTGATTATTTAATTATTAGTGAATAACGTCCGGAAGATATTCCAAATGTCCGATATTCTGGAATAGTGTCAGACATTTGTCCACCCAAGAAAAAGTCTAGCGTGAACCCTGGTCCCCAGTATCAAATAAAGATCAACGGACAGGGAGAGTGAGCGTCCGCGCAACCTGCCACAGGTCTATGAGGAATCATGAGAAACCTCACAACCTCAGAGTAGGATAAAAGACAGTTCAGTTCTTTGTCAGTTCTGCTCCAACCATTTTCTGGGGATAGAAGTGGCTAGGATAGGTTCTGTAACTTTAACATTAAAGTCTGGGGTAGTTAAGACAAGATAGATACCTGTCTTGTAAGGGTAACATTCAAATATCTAGCCTTCATGAAAACCCCGGAAAATGGTTGTGGTGGCTGTTTTTCTTAGGTGTATGTTAAGTTGAATTTATCTGCATGCTGTTCAGTTGTACAAACTGAACGTAGGTTTGAGTAAATTAAGACGCTAACATTATAGACTACTCAGACTTATCTATTTTAATTTCCTTACATTGCACTGTTCCAAAAACGAGAGAAATATACTATTTTTATTTTATTTTTGTGATGACATTGATAATTTGATAAGCCTACTACAGCAGTTGCTCAAAAACAATCTGATCAGGTTTGTCATTTCTCTTTTTCTGTATAATATTTAAACTGATGTGTTAGTATCTGGTTTATGACTGTAACATGATAACGCTTTTTGTCCCAAGATTGTCCTTGAGGACTCCTCCCCTGTGCAGATGAATGATGCAGAGTGTTCATGTGTGGCTGGAACAGTACTGTGCAACCATAATGTTGCACTGCTGTTCCAGACTGCACACTACTCTCATCTGAACATTGCTGCTGTTCCCCCAGTCCTGAGTTGTACAGAGACAGAGCAACGCTGGCACAAGCGAAGAATTATGGTAAGTCTGTGAGCACCATAATACCACATTTAAGCAAGGATTTGCTATGTGAATTTACAGTATCTTCAGAGCTGAATTGTGTAAATGAATTGATTTTCCTGTCTTTCTTCCGACAAACTTATTTTACAAAGATTTTTTTGTAAAAATAGACAACTTTATATGTTTTATACTCTGTCACTAACACACCATCCACTTTTACATGGCAGGTTGCTTGAAAATCTGAAATCAGTGGTGTGTGATGAGTAAGGAAAAATAAAATCAGAAGTTATGACAACGAGATGTTTATAGATCAACCATAAATCTATCATGTGGCCTGTGGTATTTTTTGTTCAAACACAGAATGGTTGTTGCATTTGACTTGTTATCTATCTATCTATCTATCTATCTATCTATCTATCTATCTATCTATCCATCTATCCATCTATCCATCTATCCATCTATCCATCTATCCATCCATCCATCTATCTATCTATCTATCTATCTATCTATCTATCTATCTATCTATCTATCTATCTATCTATCTATCTATCTATCTATCTATCTATCTATCTATCTATCTATCTATCTATCTATCTATCTATCTATCTATCTATCTATCTATCTATCTATCTATCTATCTATCTATCTATCTATCTATCTATCTATCTATCTATCTATCTATCTATCTATCTATCTATCTATCTATCTATCTATCTATCTATCTATCTATCTATCTATCTATCTATCTATCTATCTATCTATCTATCTATCTATCTATCTATCTATCTATCTATCTATCTATCTATCTATCTATCTATCTATCTATCTATCTATCTATCTATAAATCTATCTATATATATACAGATATCTATATCTACAAGTTTTTAATTTATGTGGTAGAAAGTACATTTATTTTGTGCTACCAACTAATAAAAGCATTCATCTAACCTACAAATTGTAAAGTACATCTGAGATGAAATGTTACTGCTTCTCCACTACAACCGGAAACAGTCGTGCCCACCACAGAATACCCGGAAGTTAAGAGACGCCATCTTGTGCACCAGGCCAATATCCCAACACGAAAACGCATATGTCTGTTGTTAACTTATCAAGCCATGGGATCTGGTCTCACAAAAGTGAGTTTTTGGGCACCGAAAACGCCGGATCCGTATGGACGGTCAGCCCAAACGCAGCAGACTTATGCTTTTTCACCAAAAAATCGGTTCTGTGTGGACGGGCCCTCAGTTGCATCCCTTCAAACAGCAGACAAAACAATGCAACACACAGCACAACTCTTAACCCATTTCACAAACTAAGCGTGTGAATGGGTAGTGCTTTATTTACTGTAAAAAAGATAATTTAGCATGTTTTATGTGTACTCTTTTTTTCTACAACATTGTGATAACTAGAAACTTACAGCCTTAGTTACAATGAAGAAGTTACAATCAGCCTAAATATGCGTTGTTAAATCAACTGAATCACATGAACAGTCTACTTCGGTATCCCAAACAATCTTTTGGATCTAAAACAACTGGTATTGAGTAGTAGGCTTGTAATATAGAGCATAGGCAAGTACGAGCTCAAGACAAACAACAATTATCTGACAAAACATTCCTGCAAGCAAGTCTAGCAAGTGGACATTATGTACTGTATTTCTCAAATCGCTTGCTAGGCTCAAGATGGAAGCTAAAGACTTGACTCAGGCGACCTGAGAACTCTTTCTACCCACCAACACCATTTTCCAACTCTTCTGGGACAACAAAAATGTTATGTTTGGAAAGCAATGTTTAAATAAAGCTTGGAGTTTGTTATCTAGAACTCTCTCAGGAACACTCAGCACTCTGGAGGTCTAGGCGCAGCTGTGAGGTACAATATTGATTTAGTTACAACCTCAGTTGCTAAATTGCATTATACACAACTTAAACTGTTTGTGTCACTTTGTGTTTGTCCCCTGCGTCTCATAAGGGAACTAATCAGTTACAGTCGTCAAACCACATGACCCCCTGGTGACAGGTCTGTTGTTTGAGGCAGAACAACATGGATCCCTCCTCCTTTCTTCTGCTCTCTGCTCGTCCCTGCGATCCACAGATAATTGACTCGGGGGAGTTGGTAAACAACTTGAATGCTGTTTTGTGGCTAATTGAAAACGGCCCTGTGAGGCCCAAAAGGAGCAGTGTGTAGACCTCAAGGAGCTCAGAGGAATGCTTCCTGTCATTTCAAATCCTCATATAAGGCTGTGTTGTTCCAGATGTTTGCTCACTGTCTGACACAATAGAGATCACAAGAAATTGGGAGAAGGCGGGTCAAAGGTCGAGATAAAGCATGCTGTCACGCCAATGGTGTCTTGGAAGTGTTTGTGTGAAAAAGGCTCAAATATGTCCACTTAGCAGGGTACAAGGCAGATAAAACAGCATGGCTGAACACTGCAATCATTCTTCGTCTGGCTCCCAAATCAAAAGCATGCGGGCTTTACAAAAGCCAGACATTCGATCGTCCAGATAAGAGACTACCAAAGAGCAATGGTAAAAACATCATTAAATACAGTGAGGGGATGGTAGGTTGAACTTGTGAAGTGAAGAGTTTCACACATCCATTTGACTCCCTCCCATTGCAGGGAAATTGTATCCAGGGGAATGATATAGATAGATATATTATAGCTAGCTGTATACTGTATATATAAAACTAAGTGACTAACACAATTCACATATGAGTGTGGACAAGGCTGCAGGAAGTGCTGCTGCTATGTTGAACAAACATCATAAGTCAAAGACTTTTTAATCAACACAAAGTCATAGTCAGGATGCTGAAAAGGCTGCAGAGTGCATCAGATAAAGCAGATAGCCAACCTGGCTGGATGAATACACTCCACTATTGCTCCTGGGCGGTGTGGGAGTTTGGGAGAGGCGGGCAGAACCCATCACACCAAGCACCGGTATCACCCTCCCCACATCCAACGGGTTGAATTTGGCTCAGTAAAGCTGCTTTAAATAGGCCAGATCAAAGAGAAAAGCTGGGTCTTTGTGCCAGAAGATTGCAAAAAAGACAAAATGGCAGCGATGGGCTGTTTCCTTAATGTGAAAGAATGAGATGCAGAAGGGAATGCACAGCCCTGGACAAATAATGGCCATGAGCCAGCACACTTGATGAATGATACAGTACCTTATTTGACCAGATTATATATGATTGATGGATCATGGGCTGCCAATGCCAGTAGGATGCATCACCAATGCTCTCAGGCTGCCTTTACAGTAGCTCATAGCTATCCTGGAAGTTGTGACCTACTGTATTAGGCCTACCAACCACCAGCTTTTTAGAAACATGCCTAGCCTACTTTTAGCACAGCTATGACAGGCATGGGTGTGAAATGCCAAACACCAGCTAACTCCTGGGAAAAGGTGCATGCATTACTTAATTTTACCCCCATATTCCAGTTATGTGTCAGTTAAAGTCAATTTAATGTTGACTCAAATAAATTGTAAATTTGAAGTGCAGAGAACCCGAGTAACACGACAGAACACAACACACCCTTCAAAAGGCTCCGGCGTTGGGCTGTGTCAGAGCTGTCCTTCAACACTCCGGTGGGGCACTGTTTGACAACGCTCAGAGGTTCTGTGTCTGTCGTCTGTCGTCTGAACAAGATACATTCTGGGGAAAACAATTACCTGCTTCAAAATATTTCATGCTTTTCTTGATAATTCTAACCTACTAATTCCCACCCACTGTTCTCTTCCTAAAGCTTCAGCCTCCCCGAAACATGTCAATGATTATTTGTCTAGCGGCTGGCCAAATACAGTAATGGACAGTAAAGGAAGAAACATGCTAGGCAGCATGTAGTCCTACTATTGAAGTTAAATCTAGGAGGGAAGTATAAAAATATGAGACATTATTTAGTCCAGCATTTCAAATAGATTGATTCAAGGGGTATAGTAGGCCTAATTTAAAATGTTGTATGAGTCTGGCCATAATTACTGGCCGTAACATCTCAAGCGGTCTGTATACTTTTACAAGGAACATTTTCTTCAGCAATATTTTCTTATTACATTTTAGCAATGAGTCACTCAGTTGCATCCACATCTCAACATTATCAACCACTTCCTGGAAAGGCGTAACTTTGGAAGAAAACAAAGCAAGCTCACCACGTACAAACTATGATGGAAACTAAAAGAGAACCTGGCTAAGCAAAAGAGGATATGACTATCAGGTGATTTGAATGTAGGTCTGCGAAATAATGGAATAGAGTGAACACTCTCAGGTGGTGAAACCTCAGTGGAGGTGGTGAAACATAAGTCAGAGGTGTATATTGTAGACATGCTTTGTTCATTGTGCGGTAATACAGTTGGCAATAAAGCAGCTACCTGCCATGACCGACTGTAAGATAGCCCCTGATTCATGAACTTCTTTCGGAATCCAAGAAATCTTATGGCTTGAATTCCTGTAAACACAACAAATTTATATAGATTGGTCAGCATTGATCAGCATTGGCCATCCCCATTATGATCCAAGTCTTCAAATCATATGTTTCTCACAGCCTTTTTATATCCTAACGTTTTATACCCATGTGTTTTATTTTTAATCTTCTTGTAAATCTATGAAGTATAATTTACATGGATATCGAACAATGAATTTATGAATGTCTTATATACACTGTCTCAATTAAAGTAAATGATGTTACAACATCAGTGAGAGAAGACGCAAACTAGATATGCAATGTTTTATATGGAATAGAACAATACAACCGATGATTAACTTAATAATAAGTAAAGGCAAAAGGGTATAAAGATAAACCTTTTGGACACACACACACACACACACAC
This sequence comes from Gadus chalcogrammus, assembly GCF_026213295.1. NCBI lineage: Eukaryota > Metazoa > Chordata > Actinopteri > Gadiformes > Gadidae > Gadus > Gadus chalcogrammus. Next base: position 2,918,774 of record NC_079434.1, on the reverse strand, counting down.
ACACACACACACACACACACACACACACACACACACACACACACACACACACACACACACACACATAAACGCACGCACACACACACACACACACACACACACACACACACACACACACACACACACACACACACACACACACACACACACACACACACACACACACACACACACACACACACACACACACACACACAGACACACAGACATTGGCTGCCCATCATGAAATTGTTCTACAACAGCCATCCAAACCCCAGGGAATCTGAAGGATAAACAGAGACGCTGTAAACCGAAGAGATTGTTTCGGTTATTCCATCGCTAAATCACTACATTCCCCTCCATTTAGCGGGACCACTCTCCAAGTCTTCAAGTGTTATGTAAACGTCGGACCAATAGACCACATAGTTCATCCTCCATCATGCACGTCATGTTCTATTTATACTTCTCAGAGGGGGGGATAAGGAATGAGGTCTGAAACATGGGAAGTTTGTATGGGTATTCCCAGGATCCAGAGACACGCTGGGCCTGGAACGGATGGCTTTAAGGCAGAACCACACAGGTCAGGTTGAAAGGAAGTTCCCAACAATATCTTCAAGGGTAATCAAAGGTCATTGTGTTCAATAGTGTGCATATTATGATTATACTATACTTCGGGTAATTTCATGAACCAACTGTGAATCCATTTTGGCTCTCCTGCAGTAGGCTTGTACTTGTGACCATGTGTGGACCTTTCTTTCTATTCATTATCATGATAGGATCCATCATCTGGTCCCTATTAGCAGAAATCTTCTCCTGAGCAACGCAGTGAAAAGCTGTTTTTCTCCTCAGTTAAAAGTGTTATTATTGCCCTTCCTCAGTGCTCAACGTTTGGCCTGTCAGCCTGTGCATTGTTTGGATGTCCCCTTTCTATTTAAGGTTCTTCAAGACAGGACAAATGTCAAAATAATAAGACCATATTGCAGTTATTCTACACTGTTATCATTAATGAATATTTCTGATAAGGAAGTTGTAGGCTGTGGTACTACGCTTGGTTAAAGAAGTACTAGCAGTAAAGAAAAAACATCTTCAAACATCCTCCTGTCTAGTAAGTGGCAAATCTACAATACAGCAGCACAGCACTAAATGCATACAATCATAGACTGTACAAAAGTACATAAATTAATGAATAGGCTACATCAATACTTGCAAGTTCACATAAGCAAACATGAATATGAGGATGGTCTCAAGAGGCCCACAATCATCTGCATATAAAATACAAAAAGAGCCGAAAATGCCACCCTGTGGTGAATCAGTGGAAATGCAAGGATCCATGTGAAAGACCATTTACCATTTACTGTAACTACATGTATTTATTTGTTCTATTTAATAAATGTTATAACTGAAATGTTTAGGCCTATATTGTTTTATTCATGAGAAAATAGGAGCCTGTAAAATCACCTAAAGGCTTTTATCAGTAATGAGTGCATAATGTCAAAGAAATGTCTCTTTGAAACGTATGATTCATCAATTAAATTCAATTCAATAAAGTGGGTCACCTGGATGACCTGCTCAGGTTCATATCTCACTGGTTTTACTCCATTTCTTCCGACAGGGACTCTGTCCATTTGCTTCATCCTAATCTTTTGCGCTTCACAGACGAGACATTACAGAGACTCGCTCTGATGACGTTTCCCAATATGGTGTTATCTGCCGTCTGGTGTTATGCAGTTCTGAGTCTGTTATTTGCAATGACCATAGTAACAATGTGGGTTTCCTGCTCCTTTAGTCACACACACATACACACACAGACACAAACACACACACACACACACACACAGACACACACACACACACACACACACACACACAAACACACACGCAAACACACACACAAAACACGCACGTGCACACACAAACACACACACACACACACACACACACACACACACACACACACACACACACACACACACACACACACACACACACACACACACACACACACACACACACACACACACACACAAACACACACACACACACACACACACACACACAAACACACACACACACACTTGAGATAAGTTGTCTTCTGTGTTATTTTATGTTCTAAATTGATAAACACTCACCCATAATCAGTGTGAGAAAATGTATATAGTAGTGAGTTCATGTTGTCCACAAATCCTTTATTAAGTATTAACATTATCAACCACTTCCTGGAAAGGCGTAACTTTGGAAGAAAACAAAGCAAGCTCACAAGTTATTATTGCCCTTCCTCAGTGCTCAACGTTTGGCCTGTCAGCCTGTGCATTGTTTGGATGTCCCCTTTCTATTTAAGGTTCTTCAAGACAGGACAAATGTCAAAATAATAAGACCATATTGCAGTTATTCTACACTGTTATCATGAATGAATATTTCTGATAAGGAAGTTGTAGGCTGTGGTACTACGCTTGGTTAAAGAAGTACTAGCAGTAAAGAAAAAACATCTTCAAACATCCTCCTGTCTAGTAAGTGGCAAATCTACAATACAGCAGCACAGCACTAAATACATACAATCATAGACTGTACAAAAGTACATCAATTAATGAATAGGCTACATCAATACTTGCAAGTTCACATAAGCAAACATGAATATGAGGATGGTCTCAAGAGGCCCACAATCATCTGCATATAAAATACAAAAAGAGCCGAAAATGCCACCCTGTGGTGAATCAGTGGAAATGCAAGGATCCATGTGAAAGACCATTTACCATTTACTGTAACTACATGTATTTATTTGTTCTATTTAATAAATGTTATAACTGAAATGTTTAGGCCTATATTGTTTTATTCATGAGAAAATAGGAGCCTGTAAAATCACCTAAAGGCTTTTATCAGTAATGAGTGCATAATGTCAAAGAAATGTCTCTTTGAAACATATGATTCATCAATTAAATTCAATTCAATAAAGTGGGTCACCTGGATGACCTGCTCAGGTTCATATCTCACTGGTTTTACTCCATTTCTTCCGACAGGGACTCTGTCCATTTGCTTCATCCTAATCTTTTGCGCTTCACAGACGAGACATTACAGAGACTCGCTCTGATGACGTTTCCCAATATGGTGTTATCTGCCGTCTGGTGTTATGCAGTTCTGAGTCTGTTATTTGCAATGACCATAGTAACAATGTGGGTTTCCTGCTCCTTTAGTCACACACACATACACACACAGACACAAACACACACACACACACACAGACACACACACACAAACACACACGCACGTGCACACACAAAACACGCACGTGCACACACAAACACACACACACACACACACACACACACACACACACACACACACACACACACACACACACACACACACACACACACACACACATACACACACACTTGAGATAAGTTGTCTTCTGTGTTATTTTATGTTCTAAATTGATAAACACTCACCCATAATCAGTGTGAGTAAATGTATATAGTAGTGAGTTCATGTTGTCCACAAATCCTTTATTAAGAGTGTGTGTGGGTGTGTCGGCATTGGCGGAACCCCGGCAGAACTACGGCCGATTCTGGCGTTTGTGAGACGGCTTTGGATGGCCTCGGCGTAGCCACTGGGCTGAGTCGGTGGCGACGGCTGACAGGGTCAGACTACGTCTCGGCGTTGTCTCTCTGGGCGGCAGCGTCTGCCAGAGGAGTCGGCAGCCATGATGACCATGCCTACTTCTTGAGACTGCACGTTTCCCATTTGAAATGGCCACGCGAGTCCCTGCGAAGGAGCCTGCTGGGCATCAGAGTCCAATTCCATACAAAGTCAATGCAAAAACGCAAATGAAAGCTATTGGCAGGTAAGCTATCTTACCTCAAAGCAGGTAAGTAGCCAGGAGGGCGACCACATGTTACAGTGGCTTGTTAAGGACAAACGGCCACCAACAGGTGACGGTTTAGGCAGAGAGAATGGAAAACTCAAGGCCGTCGTTCTCAAGTCTATGGGGGAGCTGAAACTACAGAACAAGTTGCTCAGTTGGCAGAGCAAGCAGAATGAGGTCAAACTAGAGCAGCTCAGAGTGTTTTTAAGATGGATGAGTAACAGAAGCCGGTAGAGCACCTCAGAGGTGTCCTTCAGGATCTAGCAAACTCAGCTCAGCCCTCCTCCTGGATCCTCTCACTCGGCCCAGCAGCAGCAGCAGCATAAGGCAGTAATAGTGGGAGAGGAGTATGAGGCTGGACTATGCTCATAGCCAAGAGTGCCGTGCTCGTCACTCTTCCTCCCGCAGGATGTATAGAGAGTATTCAGCAGAGCGCTACTTTGTGCCAGCACAGTCATTCCAACAACGCCATACACCTGCACATGAGGATGAATACACATCAGACAAACACAGCAGAGAGTGGTTATTTATTTGAGAGGCAGGACTTTGGCCCTGACCTCCATCACCGAGCGCCAATTCCTCACACATGTTCACATTGCTCAGCAAACGACCTCATGATTTGAGCCCAAGCTTCCACTCTCCTCGACTTGACTTATTGGTAACGTACTGATTGGTTAGTACTGATTGATTAGTACGAGATCCTGATCCAGGAGGAAGACTACTCGCAGTTTGACAGGCGCAATCTACTCAACTGAAGTCAAAACAGAAACAGGATTGGATCAAGACTAACTACCGGTGCTGGTGATGTGTGAGGGGTCACAGTATACTGCGTGTCATCTAAAAATGGGCTGCAAAACATGAACAGTAGACACCTGCTTGCTCTACATGAAAGAAATGAGAGTGCCAAGGAGAAGCTGGTGGCGAAGCAACAGACAAAGGCAGAACCCTCAATGCAACAGATGATGTTTTACACATTGACAGGCCTCCAGAGGGGTGTAAGGAGTTGCTTAAATTTTAGAGCCATGGAGATGTTAGCCTAACCATAACAAGCCATTCTCATCCGTACGGCCGCCCGGTAACTGGGCCTACAAGGCAAGACTGAACTCTTATCCATAATAACCGTCAGACAAGAGCCCCAAGTCCTAGACAGCCCAACAGCTGGGCTGTCTAGGGACACCGGGGGGCCTAGAAGCCATTAGGACTCGCCTCGGAAGTACTGTCACCACAGTCGAAGCTTCTCATCAGAAGGAGTCAACAGCTTGCTTACCATTTCTGGAAGCATTTCATTGCTGCCTATCTAACAAGTGGTGCTCCGACACACCAAATATCCAAGTTGGCACCACAGCGATGATAGTTGATCCCCAACTACCTCGGACATTGTGGCCTGTGGGGGGAGTCACCCTGACTCTTTCAGGAGAGGATGGCAAAGTAAGGGGTGTCCAGGTCAAGTTGGGGGACTGCTCCTTTACCTGCCCTGTGGCTCGCCTTGTCTGGATTCCAGCCCTACCTGACTTAGTTCTACTGGACTAAGAGCACAAGTTATCTGACATTGGCCTTTATGACTGCTCAGATTTCCTTCCGAAAGTAAGCAGGTCTCAAGTCGTCCAGTGCTGTAGCTCATTTTGTTTTCTTTCCTGGTATGCTTATACTTATGAAGAACCATACCGACAGTAACCCCTGTACATAGGAGTACATAAAACGTTAAATGGTTGATTACGTCGAGTCCTCAGCAATACATGTGCAAAGCGTGAAGTAAACCAGATGATTCTAGAGATATTGGAAAGACATCCATACATTATACAGACACACACTCAGAATTAATGAGAAGCGCTATATATTAAATGTGACTGCTATAACCATTTAAAAATACCATTAAAGCACTGCTCAAGGATGGACTAGGCTGACCTGTTTTTGTTTTTTAAAGACAGACAAAACGAGTTTCAAAAGACTACACAAATTATCAACGTGGGATCGTTGACCTAGAGCAGGGCTATTCAACCTCCTTAACAAGTGGGCCGAAAAGGAAAACCACTGGGGGTTCATGGGCCACACAGAGTAAAACTACGTGAATGAATCGCTGCAAATAAATCGTACTTAAAGTAGTGTTAACTTAATATATATAGTACTATTACATTGAATAAACTTGTCAGACGCATTTCTTCGTTCTTCACTTTTAATCGTATCATTATAAAAGATTTTGTTCTCACATATTTTGGACACGTATTTAGAATTCAACAATGTTGTTTGAATCATCACAAAAAAGAACTGCTGTACATATGAGACATTTTGAGCCAGTGAGTCAGTGAGAAAGATTGCACTGCCTTGTTTGCCTAGTTTGGCTCATCCTGAGACACTCATGCAGCTTCTCATAGGTCATGGAGCAACGTGCCCTTGTTCTGATGGCATTCATATGAGAAAAGCTAGACTCACACGTATCGGTTGAGCCAAACATTGTCAGAATAAGTGATGCCAGTTCCTGATGGGGTACTGATACTGGCTAGTATCACCGGCTACACACAGAAACCTGATTTGCATGCAACAATGTTTCTCCTTTATTTTATTTATTTTTTGCATGCAACCTCTTGCGGGCCAGAAAAAAATTAAGAGGGGCCGCATTTGGCCCACGGGCCGCTAGTTGAATAGGCCTGACCTAGAGCAAGGAACTCAGACACACCCATAAGGGCACAGAATGATTCAGGAGTAAGATACAGATGTCTCTTTACGTGATTAAGATATATGATTAAGGCTCCAGCCCAACAGGAAGTGAATTAGTAGATGTGACTTATCAGAATCAGAATCAGAATCGGAAAAAGTTTATTGTCAAATACATTTACACATATTATGAATTTGTCTTGGTATTCGTTCGTTGCGCACGATCTTAACAAACAATAAACAGTAAACAATAAACAATAATGCAAGTATTGAAAAATGAGTACTGAAAAAAAATAAGAGTAAATAAAATTAAATACATTATACATTTATAAATAAAGTTATTCTATATGCATATACTTATGCACCATAATAAGATAAGAAGATAAGAAAAGAAAAATAATAATTGTACAATTGTGCGTGATGACACAAGTAGTGCAAAACTTGTTGTCATCATAGGCAGATGACTGTGGGTGTTGATGGAGGAAGGGGGGGTAGTGTGCGTGTCAGTGTCAGTGGGGGTCCGGGGCCGTTTTTGATGAGGCCAGATGCAGACGGGAAGAAACTGTTTTTGTGGCGGGAGGTTTTGGTCTTGACAGACCTCAACCTCTTACCAGAGGGGAGTGTTTCAAAGAGTATATGTCCGGGGTGGGAGGGGTCCAACATGATCTTCCTTGCACGCCTCAGTGTCCTGGAGGCATGCAGGTCCTGGACGGACGGCAGGTTGCAGCCGATCACCTTTTCAGCATAGCAGATGATACGCTGAAGTCTGCTCCTGTCTTTGACGGTAGCAGCAGCGTACCAGATGGTGATGGAGGAGGTGAGGGTGGCTCTATGATGGAGGTGTAGAAGTGCACCATCATGGCCTTTGGCAGGTTGAACTTTTTCAGCTGCCGCAGGAAGTGCATCCTCTGCTGTGCCATTTTGGTGATGCAGCTGTTCTGCTGCCACTTGAGGTCCTGGCTGATGACTGTGCCAAGGAAGCGGAAGGACTCTGCGGTGTTGACTGGGGAGTCACACAAGGTGATGGGGGAGGGTGGGGCTGTGTTCCTCCTGAAGTCCACAACCATCTCCACTGTCTTTAGAGCATTGAGCTCTAAGTTGTTTTGGCCCCACCAAGACACCAGGTGGTCGATCTCCCACCTATAGGCAGACTCATCTCCGACAGAGATGAGCCCGATGAGGGTAGTGTCATCTGCAAACTTCAGGAGCTTGACGGACTGATGACTGGAGGTGCAGCTGTTGGTGTACAGGGAGAAGAGCAGGGGAGAAAGAACGCAGCCCTGAGGGGATCCGGTGCTGATGGTCAGGCTGTTGGAGATGTGCTTCCCCAGCTTCACATGCTGCTTCCTGTCAGACAGGAAGTCAGTGATCCACCGGCAGGTGGAGTTGGGCACGTGCAGCTGGGAGAGCTTGTCCTGTAGCAAAGTGGGGATGATGGTGTTGAAGGCAGAGCTGTAATCCACAAACAGGATCCTGGCGTAGGTTCCTGCTGAGTCCAGGTGCTGGAGGATGAAGTGGAGGACCACGTTTACAGCATCGTCCACAGACCTGTTGGCTCTGTAGGCGAACTGCATGGGGTCCAGGAGAAGGTCCGTCATGTATTTGAGGTGTGACAGGACAATGGCCAACTTCTCTTTCCAATGACTTTAGATTAATTAATTTTTATTTTGCATGCACTTCAATGGCGCATTTGAGGCTTTTTGATTCACAACCCTGATGTTCTTTTGAAAAAGGTATTTTGAAAATCTTCTGTCATCTGCCTTTAACTTTATTGATGCATTCATGTTTCAAAAACTTTAAAGCATTATTCAGTTCTTTTGATTATCTTGTTAAACCATATTTATAAAATGAATGGAATGGATTTTTCTGCGGAAGAAAAGCAAACATTAACTTCTGGGTTTGCCCAAAAAGATTATGTTGGTCTAGTCCCAAAAGAAGAAGAAGAAATATCATCCTTGGATCACTCGAAAATCTGTGTTTTATTGAAAAACAACAGTTACATAAAATAACACTTACCAGCTCAGATGACTCCACAAAAACAGTGATTCAAACCACATGAAGCTAGGTGGCTTCTGGAGTAGCAGCGATATGAAAAGTTGCATTAACTAAAAAAATAAAGTCTTTCCTATGTCCTTTCCTAATAATAAACACTGATTACATTGTCGACTGCACAGTTTATTATAGTTTTTACTAAACTGGTGAACAGAATAATTCCATAGTGATCTAAATGTCCTCTAAATGACATCAATGGCGTCATTCTGACGCACCTGTGAACAATTTGCAATGAGTTTTAATTCCTGTTATGTGACAAATCCTCTGTAAAGTAGGAGCAACTGATCTCTTGCAGAAGCTTGCTTTTACCACAGGGTGGCACTACATCCTCACATAATATATTCTCATGTCGTCACACAGTCGTAATAACGAAACAGCTGCAGAAATACACAGACACAGGAAAATAATAGATAAATGTTTTTACAATTAGGTAAAATATAATAAAATATATAATTGGCAAGGCAAGGCAACTTTATTTATCTAGCACTTTTCATACACAAGGCAGACTCAAAGTGCTTCACATATAAACATTGTCATACAATAAAATAAAATAATAGATAAGTAAAAGAAAACACATGCAAAGAAATGAGTAAAATAGAAAGTTAAAAAGGCATTTTAGTATTAAATAGAAAATAAAGGCAAAGTTAAAAAAGCTTTTTAGAAAGTGCAATGTATTTAAGATTTAGCAGAAAGCTAAATCAAACATAAAAGTCTTCAGTCTGGTTTTAAAGGTGCTCAGAGTTGGGGCAAGTCTTAAATCCTCAGTGAGTTTATTCCAGCTATTTGTTGCATAGTAACTAAATCCTGCTTTCCCATGTTTCGTGTTTACTCTTGGGATAATTAACAGATTGGTCTCAGAGGATCTTAGTGGTCTAGAAGGCTTATGTAGTGGAAGCATATCAGTTAAATATTTTGGGCCTAAACCATGTAGGGATTTATAGGTTAGCAACATGATTTTAAAATCAATTCTCTGACCTACAGGAAGCCTATGTAACGATTTAAGAATTGGTGTAATATGTTAAAAAAAAATGTGGTCTTTGTTAGAACTCTAGCAGCAGCATTCTGAACAAGCTGAAGCTTCCTCAGAGTTTGTTTTGGGAGACCTGAAGGAGACCATTGCAGTAATCCAGCTTACTAGTGATACAGGCATGTACAAGTTTTTGTAAGTCTTCGGTGGACATGAGCCTCCTAAGTCTTGCCACATTTTTAAGGTGATAATATGCAGTTTTTGTAACTGATTTGATGTGACTGTTGAAATGTAAAGCCTTTCCGCTTTAGAACCAAATACAATTATCTCTGCTTTGTCCTCATTTAGTTTAAGGACATTTTGGCACATCCAGTCTTTCACTTGCTCAATGCACTGGCACAGCAGATCTATGGGCCGATAGTCATTTGGTGATAGCAATACATAGATTTGCGTGTCACCAGCATAGAAATTACCCTAATATTTATCACTCAACGAGTGTGTGTGTGTGTATGTCTATGGGTGCTCCCATTTCTGCATCAGCTTGCACTCATTTCATGTGTTTGTGTGTATGTGTGTGTGTGTGGGCATGTATTCAAGCGCGTGTATGCGTGTGTGTGCATGTGTGTGTGTTTGCGTGTATGTGTGTGTGCTGCAGTGTGCAACGTCTGCATGCCTGAGCGTGTGTCTGCTTGTCAACTTTACGTATACAGGCGTTAGGACAGCCAGCATGCGGCCCCCCGTGCGTCACAGAGCACTATAGAGGCTGAGATAAGTCATGGCTAATCACTCTTGCGATGCTCCCAGTGCAGTGAGATGATAACAGGTAAATCAATTAGGGGCCAAGCGGGGCCCGTCCTCCAGGGGCCTTTCAGCGGGACAAAAGACCCGCGGGCTAGAGGGATGAGGGGTGAGGGTGAAGGGGAGAGGTGAAGGGAGTGATTGCGAGGGCACACCTGTGGCCCTGGGGGGAATCAGCAGGTATGTGGCTATCCTGTATCCTGCTCTCTCCCTGGGGCCACTGGGGGCCAAACACTGACATTGCACTGGTTAAACATGCCTCCCTCGGGAATGTCTGTTTGTGTGTATGTGTGTGTGTGTGTGTGTGTATGTGTGTGTGTGTGCGCGCGTGTATGTGTGTGTTTGTGTGTGTGTTTTTGTGCGTGCCAGTGTGTGTGCGGACATGGCAAAAGAACAACTGCAGTACTCAAATTAATGCATCACTAATCCACTTGTGCACAAAAAGACAGTACAAAGGAGCTTGTGGGTGTGTGCATGGATGTAATTGTAAGGGTGTGTGTGTGTGTGTGTGTGTGTGTGTGTGTGTGTGTGTGTGTGTGTGTGTGTGTGTGTGTGTGTGTGTGTGTGTGTGTGTGTGTGTGAGCTGGTGTGCGTAAACTTTGTAAACGATCTGATGCAAACACACTGCAATGATTCTCTCCTGACGTAGGCCCGTACATGCCAGATCATCTTGTTTTAAAGTCGTCAGGCAACAACAGGTTTGTAAACTGTGACAACAAAGGACTTGAAGGGCTCAGTGTCACCGGAGTGGGACCCATGGAGGAAGCCGTCCTGTACCCGGCCGAGGCAGGGCTCCGGTGACGCCTGGCCCATGATTCACACCTGGCCACACTTAAGTAAACAAAAGAATGTGCATCCCAGACTACGTCACTCAAATCGTGACGGAAGTCTGTGTTATCTGATAGTCTGCCTGGAAGTGATCAACTGTAGACTGTGTGGCAGGGTGGTGATTAAAGGGATTCATTCAAATGACATCAGATAGCATGGTGCCTCAGAGCATGGGGGCGGGGTCAGAAGTCGCCATGGTGTTGCTGACTATTAACCCCCCCCCCAACCCCTTCTGTACATTCAACTACGTGAAATAAACTTTGATTGCTGTGAGGATTTTAAGCTCTACTGGTGATCTGATAGTTGAATGAGATAAACAAATTTAAGAAGAGCCATCATACTTTTTTTTTTATTTCGAGATATATCATTGCGATTTCACTTTCTTTCTGCCCTTTTTTTCTTTCTTTTTTTGATATTTCCACCATCACCCTTCTTTGGATCCACACAACAGCCCCGGCTGTTCGATGGAAGTATGTTCTCAGCTGCCGGTGCCTCTGGACAGGCCGGTTCCAAAGCACGTCCTCAGCCGGAGAGGAGCCATTAGTTTCAGCTCCAATTCATCCCTGTTCGGAGCTCCTGATCCCAGACAGCTGTCACAGGTACACAAACACTCAGACCGTTTAGCCCACTTCGTTACTTGGAGGATTTGAAGCTCTAGTGGTGATCTGATTGTTTTGTGAATGATTCGACGAACCGGTTAAGTGTTACAGGCTTGTCCCCCAATGGGGCCATAATCAACATATACACATGACCCCAATGACAACGGTCCAGAGGATTTCCCTCTCACCTTTTGAAGGTATGAGGCTTTTTGGTCGAACAAATTGCCCAGTACCCATTCCTTTATTGGGGCCTTATACTATTTACCAGACGCATTCATTTTTGGCCTAGTTTATCAGGTATAGAAAAATCATCCATCAGGCAATGAATGGCATAATCTAAGGTTTAAATTGTGCCCTAACTATGTGTTTTTATCTGCGCCGAGTAGAATACATTACATACTGAGTCATCTCAGCCCACCAAATACACCAGCATGGCAAAACAAAGAGGTGCAGAAATGATTTTCTTTTTCTTTTATTTCCAAGCCTACATTTGAGATCCATTGTAAATCCCAGTTCCCAAGTACTATGACTATGAGTCATACAAGCAAGGTAATCACAGGCACTGATGTGGACCTCTGCAGGGCAAGCCCCGCTGTGGAGGGATACCCTTGTGAAGGTCCGTCTACACATGACTGCTCATATCAGTCTTGGGATCGCCCTGTCCCCACAGCCAATGGCGAAGCGCTTTTCAAAACTGGTCCCCTGTGACAACCAATCGGTGTCGCGGGGACATCAGTTGCGGTGTTACCATTGGACGTGTTTGCGGAAAGGGCGTTTTTGTTAGCTTCAACACCACCATCTCTGGCAGGTGGTGTATATGTGCTTTTAAACCACAACGTAGAGCTTAATGCTTAGGGAGGTTAAGTATGTAGTTATAGGGGAAGCAACAAAAACACGTTCGTTTATATTCTTTCTTTTCGTGACCTTTTTCTACCCGCCGGATTCGCAGAAGATCGGATGACCGTCGGGGTTCCCTCTGTTCAAGCTCTCTCAATCCGTACCTCTCCGGTGTGTGTGTCGGTGTGTGTGTGTGTGCGTGTATGCGTGTGCGTGTGTGTGTGTGTGTGTGTGTGTGTGTGTGTGTGTGTGTGTGTGTGTTTGCGTGTGTGTGTGTGTGAGTGTGTGTATGTGTAACTGTGGTGAATGAAGACGACTGGTTCTTTATGCTGCTGTAGAAAAGAAGGACCTGGATCCTCCTACATGTTGCTGGTATCTCTGTAGTCCCACCGAGGCTGGATGGACACGGTCCCTGGGACGACAGACAGGCTCCCCACCCGAGGCTCTCCCTCTTCATACAGCCTGGTCGCATCCGATCTGCAGCATCGGTGGAGGACATCTTCTGAAGGTGGTCCTGCCTTTTGTTTTAATTTTGGGATTAATGATCCGCGGATCTCCAATACTGCGATGCGTCGGTGTGCGGACCTGCTGACACAACATGAGGAAGCCTTTTTATAGAGATCCAGAAGATGGTAAGGCCTTGTCGACCGTGGGCCTGGATGTGAGTGGACTGAAGAGGGTAGGAGCAAATGCAAAAGCAGCATGAAAATCCGAATAGAATGAGATAAACGAATGTAAGAAGAGCCATCTCTGAAGGCCTTGTGAATAAGTTTGAGACTCTCACCATGAGCACACACATTGGAGCTCACTAACGGATCCTCTCCATACATCTTTTTCGATTTCAAGATTTTGCATTGCGTTTTCACTTGATTGCATTCTCCCTTTTTTGGGAGATATTTCTACCACCATTCTTCTCTGGATCCAGCCCTGACTGTTCAATGGAAGTATGTTCTCAACTGCCGGTGTTGCCTCTAGACAGGCTGGTTCCAAAGCACGTCCTCAGCCGGAGGGGAGCCATTAGTTTCAGCTCCAGTTCATCCCTGTTCGGAGCTCCTGATCCCAGACAGCTGTCACAGGTACACACACAGACCGTTTAGCCCACTTCGTTATTGAATGTTATCAGTTAGCGTTGGAATGGTGCTTTGAATCGCACATGCCCACAAACTTCAGGGATTTCAACCCGTTCATTGGAATCTTGCAGGTGGTTGTTTTTCTTTCCTCAGAGTCCAACACACACACACACACACACACACACACACACACACACACACACACACACACACACACACACACACACACACACACACACACACACACACACACTGTGTGTATGTCTGATATGACCAACATAATGATTTGTACAGCAATGTAAGGCAGATCGCGTGCATAGCTTTCATTCTCTAAAGTTGTGACTATGGGACATTGGTGAAAAGCAACCCAAGGCTTTATCTGTTAGGAAATTCTTGACCCATTGACAGCAAAAACTTAACCCAATCAGTCATGCGTTCAACGTTTCTTCACTCCTGAAACCCCCCCCCCCACACCACCACCACCAGAGAAGGAGAACTAAGTCATGGGTCTATGTGCCCGTCAGACGATTCTTTCCTCCCCCAAATTGACACTTTCAATTCAACGTTCACCAAAGCTTTAAACAAGATGTGGGTCAGGGTACTGGGGCACCACCTGCGTCAGTAGCGCAGGTGGTGTACTAGTCTGTACCATTAACCATTGGGTTGGGGGTTTCCCCCCAGGGCCGAACATGACTCACGTTTCACTCTCTGACTCCTAAGAATGTTCTTCTAAAAGCACATGGTGTGCTATGGTGCGTCTGTGGGAGGTTCACCACGTACACACAGACTCCCACAACATGTTGACTACATATCAGCGTATTGTTGAGGTGTGCGTGTGCGTATCTCATGGGCCATTTCCACCAGGCTCTTTGGTCTGGGCCTACACAACAGTGTTCCACATAACCACTCATGTGTGTCTGCTTTGAAGCTAGCTCCACCACCGCAGCACAAGCACTTCTTCAACCCCTCCAGAGGGGCTGACCCTACAGCTGGTCAGACGTCAATGGCCCCTCAGTGTGCTGGGGCCGACCCTCTCTCTGTGCTCTGTGGCCCCAGGGCTGCTCTTCTAGCTCCGGGCGTGATTAGCATTTCGTCAGATGTCAGGGAATGTACGCTATGTGGTTGTTGATAGGCCCTTTGCCAGTCGTTGTCCATCACTACCTCTATCTCCATCCAGCTGTCTCTCTATCCATGTCTCTCGCCCACCTTGGCTGGCCCCACTCATCATACCTGGGTCCGTCTTCTTTTTCTTTGGCCCAGTGTAATTAACACGCTCTCCCAGAACTGGGGACTGCCCCAGTTCTGTTACCTAGTCCGGTGCAGATTGGCTGTCTGGCTGGCTGAGTCATAAAACCTGCAAGAGTGCGGCAACAGTGCGTTGAAGGTCCAGTCACAAGAGGTCGGAACCTGCAACGCATGGTGTGGTGTGCTTTTTATATTCTTAGTTTTGGATTACACAGCTAAATAAGACCTTTTGATTGTCAGAGATGAGTCGGATCTCAAGAAGCGTCTTGCAATTGGAAGATGTCTCTTTGTCTTTATAAAGTCGATAAAGTTCTATCGCTAACAATCCCAACCAAGGGGGATGCAGCCTGTTATGCAGACCGTTTCGTTGATACCAGGGGGATGTCATAGTCCATAGTCAAATCTGATTGGTCGGGCCAGATACATCTCCGACTGATCGCCCAATCATATACGATATTTGTTTATATATTCAGCTCAATGATGCTTCCTTTTGTGGCAACTTTTGCGTGGTTAAATTGATTGGAAATACTTAATTGGCTTATTATTGGGGTTTCCTACATCGTCTGTGTATAGGCCAGGCGCTACACCTCTAAGTAAAGACCCAGCTTCAAGTGAGCTTTCATGTCAGCAACTGCATTCAATTTGACCGATAATATAAGCCTTTTATGATATAAAGTAGACCTATGTAATATAACATAATTCATATCATACATCCATATAATAAAAGAGTGTCCGGTCTGTTTGCAGACAGAGAGCTCTGTTCTGATTACACAGTATTCACATCCCATCATGACCCCCATCGATGAAGAGAATGGAGAAGGGTTTGACTGATTAACATTTGAAGCAATATTGCACAAAGAAGGCAAGACGAGTCAAACCTCCACTCGCTTAAAAACAATGTTGTATAACTTTCTAGAATACGAGCAATGCTGGGCTCATGTAGCGCCCCCATGTAGCGCCCCCATGTAGCGCCCCCATGTAGCGCCCCCATGTAGCACCCCCATGTAGCACCCCCATCGTCCCAATGGAAGACCCAGCTGTTGCGTGGCACAATTATCCTGACATGACGATACAGACAAAGTTTGCTTGATGAGTAGATGTGACCCAGACAAACGATTTTCCATTTTAGGGGTTAGAAACGGAAAGGCCTACGTTGTTTAGTTGGATATAATAATGTAAACAATGAAACAATGTAGACAAAATCAAATCAAGCTGGTGTGAACTGTAGTCATACTCGTAGTTGGCGATTCATCTCGGACACAAGATCAGTTATTGTATCTTGGTTGGGTGTTCTTTGTTGGGTAGCAGTCCATCCTGATCCCTGATGGTCGAGCATTTCTCTGGTTGCTCCTTTTTTTGTGAAACCGGTTCCCTTGTCGCTCGGAGAAGGCTAGGCTAACGTCAGTAGTGTTCCACAGAATATAGATGAGCCCATGTTTAGGGGCTGGGCGGGTGTGTTGAGGTGACCGCGCCGAGCAGAGGGAGGATCAACACGTCCTCCGCAGGTTAACAACCCTTCCATCTGACTCTTCTTATTGCGGTAGTGGCTATCACCGTGTTGTGCAGACACTTAAACCCTGCCCTTCGCGCGCCGCTTGCGTCTTTTGTCGCAGTGCAATTACTCTCCGCTAAAGATTGTTCTTTTGTGCGTTTGACCATAAGGGATGTGTTTGTCCTCAGTGGCTGCTGTGTTTTCGTGTGTGTGGCTCAACAGAGTTGTTTGTGGAAACGGGGGCTGCAGAACGAGGCAGTTAGCCATGTGTCGGGCTCTGGGGGCAGTGGTTTGGCGCGTTGCCAGCCTCGCAGATGGTCAGTTTTAGTCTCTCTGGCTCTCTCTCTCTGTCCCCCTCCCCCCTTCCGTGTGCCTCTTAGATTAAGACATTTCCTCTTGTAAACAGGACAAAAGAGGAGAGCTTGAGTGACAAAGTCCTGGAGGAATGTGTCGCGCTGTGCCCCTGAAGTGAATGTCATTTGGTAAATATGCCCTTGGAGAGGGCTGGCAGGAGTCAGTTGGAATCTGTTTGCCCAGGAGAGTGCTTGGCTTTTATTCTATTCGCACACATTGCCTCTTGAAATGTCCAGAAAAAAGTGATGGGTTATCTTTTTTTCATAATGTGATCCGAGGCTAGCCATGACTGGAATTTTAATAACGGTAGTACACGGATACACAGTGTAGAGCTGCCCCGGGTATTAGGGGAGGATAACAGTATAACAATCCTATTTTCTGAGCTCCTAGGAATGAGAGCATGAGGCTGATTGAATCAGTCGTCCCTCTGGCTGTGGGGTCTGGGAGGGCCTCCAGGGTCTGGCTCTGGCTCTTGGAGTAAACAGTCAACACACAAGCAAAGTAGATAAGATAGTACAATGAAAGGACTTGGTGCAACACATACACACACACACACACACACACACGCACACGTTGTATGCCATGGCTCGTACATACCTATTATTTAGTACCAGTAAAACATGAACGCACACAGTGTTTTCATGATAAGCTGTTGTAATTGACATTTGCTGTTTGCCGCTTACTCGGATAGAAAAATCAATCAACAGATGCTGGATATTGATGAGGCCAAACACAAAACACAAAATGGGCCCCATTGTTTTCCACCCCCCTTCTGTACATCTTCATTTCCTGTCAATCATAATCCTACAGCTGTTCTGTGGAAAACAGAATATGGTGCAAAAACATCATCACCCTGCTGCTAATTTGTACCGTTTTGATTACGTGCTTTTAAAACATGCGGTCTGTGTGCCTCAGCCTATGGAGAGTATCACATCTACCTCTGTGGTGGGTTCACCTTGCCTGCCTGAACTTTAACTGAACCCTCACAGCGGTCTGCGTTCTTTTTTTATTGCTAAACGACCCCTTAAACGTTGAGAAACTGAAGTAAGTACGCATGGTTCCCGTGCATCTCTGCGTCCGATAAGAAGAGAGCAAACGGCAGAGCTTCTTGTCTCTGCAGAGTGCTGATCTGAACTGGAGCTGCGATAAGTGACGTTGCATTGACGTCGTTCTCAGGATGTGGTAAGAGTTCACTGCTCGAAGAGCCTGTCACACTCCCGGCCTTTTGTTTCACAACCTTGTACAGAAACAAAAATAAATGAATCCAAAAATAGAGTTTCTATAAAAAAAAATACTAAGTTGCCAGAAGTTGGTCACGGTTTGTTCCTGTAGTTTGGAGGGGCTTCTACACCCCACGTGTGCGGTTTGTAGCTGGTAAACATGATTCGGACAAAGCCCACATCCTTTTCCAAAGCCAGTCTCTCTGTGTGCCTCTGTGGGGGAGGGCTGCTCAAGGGGCCTCTCGGGTCACATGACCGCCTGTTTTGTGCTGCAGTGTGGAGTGCAATCGCCCGTGAGAAGGTGGCTCATATCAACGCAGACCTCTGACACCGCGTCAGGGCCTCTGGGTTCCCCAAGCCTCAGGAGAGCCTTTTTTTATCACAGCCCAGATCCTATGCACCAGTATTTAATATTCCTGTTATAAAATACGCTGAATTAGACAAACGCAGCCGGTAGTGCTCTGTGACTGCAACAAACAGTTATCTATGCTCTAGTGAGCGGCTACGGACTACGAAATAAGAATGCTCTGGGGGCTCACGGACAACAGACCTGTTTCTAATTTTTGATGGTGGCGGCATGAACAGGGGAGTGGGGGTGTGGGTGTGGGGGTATGCACACACACTGAGGTAATTAGAGTCTATGGATGATGTTCTGAAATGAAAAGACTTCCACCGCCAGCGAGCAAGACACACCGCAAGCAGGGGGTAGGAGGCAGGCCCACCGGCCTCCCCTCCCCCTCCCCTAGGCCTGTAGCTGCCCTGTCCTTATGTTGCCTCATGAAGCCCAGATTAATGCAGCCCATCTATCGCCTGAAGCGCTCCTTGTGTAAAGACACCTTAAAGCCTTTATGACACTTTAGTTTGAGAGAGAGCGATAACTGCTTATTGTTTTAACTGCCAGACAAGTGGCATACGCTGTTCTGTGCAACAGTAACCACCGCCACCCCCCAACTCTACCCCCACCCCCCAACTCTACCCCCACCAGGCCTGCTCTGCCTCTGCTCACAGGCATTAGGATCCGCCATTCCGTGCGCTCGCTCGGACCACCCCTCCACCCCCACCCGACCCTACTCCAACCAACCCCCCTCCCCTCAGGGACTGCACTGTAGCCGGAGTGTTTCAAAGTAAAGTGTCCTCATAAACCACCGTCAGCAGCCGGTAGACTTATTCTGTGGCTTATGCAAAGGCCAGAGAGTGCGCGCGCACGCTCACACACACACACACACACACACACACACTGTACACACACACACTGTACACGCACACACTGTACACACATACAAGCAGCCACACATGCTTTCTCTCTCTCAGAAGACCTGTGCCGTAAAGTCCATGTTTATGGTCTCGCACTCACTTACTGGAATGTGGAGTCCCACACGGCGCCGGTACGCCAGGGCCCATAACTCAGGAGGAAGCGTTGGGGTTATGAAGCCGCGGGCCGCGGCGCCTCCGTGCCGCACAGCTTTATGGGTTGTTTGTGTTTATGGGGCCAATGTTTTGACTGTCCGCCCTTCTGTCTTTCTCTTTCTTTGTTGATTTGTCAAGAGTTTATGAGAAGGCATCAATCTATTTGCCCTAAACCTCCCCCCCCCCCCCCCCCAGAGAACTACTGGCCACATAGCGTATGACATCCCGCAGTGGACCACGTGGAACGGGGAAATTGGGAAATGCTGGGCAGCAGGCTAGCATAAGGTTCTCACGCGTGGTCATAAATCGGAAGTGTCCTGAAAACGATTCTGAAAGTGGACCTCTGTTCACATGAACAGCGGCTTATGTTCTTGTAAGAAACGCATCACAAGTTGATCCCGTTTCAGGCCATGGTCATATTCTTGGTCTGCGCCAGCGCACTACATCTTGGTTTTGTCCTGGTTCGACCCAAACAAGGTCATGGTGAAGCTGCGCCACCATGCTCCTTTACAATAGCATCATTTTGTTACATTACATAACATTGCTGTCGCAAACCGAATGTTGTTTTACGTTGTTGTTTCCCATTTAAATTCTAAAATGGTTAAAGTGGTTAGTACCCGTTTGATTGGAAAGACACATCCAAAGGCAACACAACAACATCACCAGTCAGAACTGTGTGGAGAAGGTGGGTGGCTTTGGGAACCACTCTCTTGGTCTGAGTTGCACTTCTGTGTTTCATATGTTGGGTGGTAATGAAGGTTTGGAGCAGTGCTGGGAGATATACAGTGGCTGTATGCAGCGCTTGTTTGAGTGCTCTCACTGGAAATACGACTTAAGGTCCAGTGAAAACACACTAATAAAGGTGTTTTGTTCACTGTGCAATGTTTCAATAAAACTGCACCGCAGCATTCGTGCTATTCCAGATAAGAGCGGGTAAACAAGCACACTATTCGGATGATGGCCACCAGAAAAGGGAAATAGGCGGAGTATATTAAGAATTGACAAGCCTGTTATTATAATTATGTAGAGATTGTTTATACTGGGAGAGGTGGAGGAGCGAGCACAGTTGATTCATGAGGAAAGATGTCAGGCACTGGCAATAAAAAAAGACCACCTATGCAATAAAAGAGTAATCTTTCTAATTGAGTGATTGCTCACACCTTCTCTTTCAAACAGTTTTTTTCTTTTCAGTTCTCGCTTTCCACGCATGGTCGAGGATCTGCTAGTGATAATATTACAGGTGCTTTCGGTCCAAACCCGGATTGGGCAGATTACAGATTAGTGGGGTATATGTTTTTAAGGCAAGGCAAGGCAAGGCAAGGCAACTTTATTTATATAGCACTTTTCATACATAAGGCAGGCTCAAAGTGCTTCACATATAAACATTGTCACACAATAAAATAAAATAATAGATAACTAAAATAAATCATATGCAAAGAAATTAGTAAAATAGAAAGTGCAATGTATTTAAGATCAGATCAACAGTCTCTCTGGTAACCACGTCGGGACCCCAACCCGACCTAAAGGAATTTGGTACTTTCTCTGGGACTCCAACCCGGATTCTAGTCAATTTCTATTCTAGGCTAGGACTCTATTCTAAGACTCTAACCCAGATTCTAGGACTCTAACCCAGACACACGTCGGAACTCTAACCACGAACCAAAGGCCTTATTCTGGGACTCCAACCCAGAATGACGTCGGGACTCTAACCCAGACAGAACTCGGGTCTTTCTCTGGGAGTCCAACCCAACCTAAGGAACTTGGTCCTTTCTCTGGGACTCCAGAGAAAGATGATTGTTGTTGTCTCTATACATGTGAGCTGATACTCTACTACTAGTTTGAGTGCGGTGTTCACATACTAGCAACTAGCATTATAAAGCCAGTCAAAAAGCCACTCTCTGACATGTCTAAAAAATAAATGGTTGGCTGTACAATTGTCAACCATGGTTCTACAGACTGATATAAGAGAAGGTTGAAATACCACACCTATAAACCTAGAAAAGGAGAGCAGGGATGGACGAGGACAAGTCCCAAGGTGGTCCATCAGCTGATTCCTAGAGGTGGGTCTCCCATAGGAACTGAGGGAGGACCTGAACTCTGTTTAGCATTAATGGGGTCGAACATGGATCTTGTAACGTTATCATCATCTGTTCTCTAGCTGTGCAGGGAGGGGCAGCCTGAGATTTATTTCCTCATTCTGTCCTGTCTGCATCTTTCAATCAACCACTTCCTCCTTGGAAGTCCAAGCAGAAAACTTGTTGGATGCGCGGTGAATACACATATCCTCCAAATGTCCCTTTTTACTTGTTCATTCTCCATGGAGCGAGGTCAGCTCAGTGAGGCCACCTGATCCCTCTGCCTTGTACCAGGGCACTTCTCCTTCCTATTGTCAGCTCCAGCAACAAAAGCCTGAGTGTACAACAACTGAGATCAGGTTAAGTGTGTGCGTGTGTGTTTTCCTGGCACACACAGAGGCTTGGCATGGGTGTGTGCGGTGGGCCAGCCATGTAAGGGCAAGAGCGTCACAATTATTTACAGCAGAGGCATGATCATAATCATTTACAGTAAGCGACGTTGCTGTATGTCAACACGCACGGCTTGTTGAAACTGAAACACTGCTCACCCACATGGGGTCAGGCTGTTGTTTACTGGTAAATAAAAGATGTGGCTTGGATTGGTTGAGTTCATGTGACATCAAAGGACTGAGAGGAGAGTAATGCATTTTAATTGTGTTTGTGTGTTATCTTTAGCAACGTAGCACTAAACTGACACACACACACACACACACACACACACACACACACACACACACACACACACACACACACACACACACACACACACACACACTCTGACATGTATATCCAGTCTTCTGGATGTCAACCGACTGAAATCGGAGCCACATTCCTGCCAAACTATCGCTCTCTTTACGTCACAGAGGGCATAGCTTACGACAATAACACACACGAGGAAAGAGAACGAGTGCTGTTATTCAGCTCGCCAGCCTGTCAGGACACATACCATACAGTACAGATCGGGTTGTCTTGCAGCCAACGTGTCAGTCAATCAGACAGCGCCCGGCTCAGGAGGCGAGCTGCAGTGAGCTCATAAGCAGAGTCATTCATGGAGCCGCGTTGCGGCGCCCGGTAACACTAGACGAGGGGAGCCCCCACCACCAGTGACCGCTGTCTAGCCAACCAGCAGCTGCCTGTCCAGGGCCTGCAACCCGAGAACCCCCCATGTCTGGTCCTGTACACACGCTCACCCCTTCAGAAATGCTAGCGGTAATGGATTCCCATTGGACCCTGTGCTGCTGTGATGGGCCCCATAGCAGAGGAAGAGGAGCGGGTCACCCATGTTGAGGCGGCTCTCTCCACAGTCCTCTCCATGAAGCCGTCTGCAGGGTTCTGCGTGGAGCGCCTCTGACACAGTGCATCCGCGTCTGGAGGGTTTTTTGAGACCAGCATGTATGGTTTTTGAGGAAAAATTTCCAGAATTGCACAATCATATTATAAAAATGTTCTCAAAGAAATCAATTTGAGGCACAGCCTTCTGTTGTTATATGAATAATACCAGGAAGCATTTTGTTTTTATGGTGGTGAACAACAGCATCAAAAAATATTTAGTAAGGGGGTTTGTATCCAATACCGTCCTACCAATATCCTGCCTAGAAAATGTATAATAATACACCCTAAATCAGCTAGTAAACTCTTGGATAGAAAATCTGGGAAAGACCACCCTTTAGTTTAGTTTGTACATCCTCAAAGTCAAACGCTGTAGCAACATCGTTGTAAAACTCTTGGAAATATAAGTTTAATTCACTTCAAACTGTTGCTGCTCAGTTGTCCTAATGTTCAAATCCTACTGCAGCGGTTCCAGTAATATTTGTTTATTGAAGAAGTCTGAATGAAAGATTACAATAGTATCTCTGTGCTGCAAATCCAACAACACTATTATTTGGTTGATGTTGAAAAGTTTTGCATATTATTTAAATCTTTTTCAGTTTTTATTACTGTACTATTCTGTTCAGTGACCCTTACATTTCCCAGAACAGTGTTTATTTGCATCTGTAATGTATCTATTATACGTATTTCATAAGAAAAATAAGTAGGGCCCGACCGATATTGATTTTTGAGCGCCGATGCCGATTATTTTCAGAGAAAAATTACGATTACGATTTAATCGGCCGATTAAAAACAAAACAAAAAAAAGCATATAAAACGTAGTTTTTGACACCTTAAATATACTTTAAACACTTTTGACGAATATGTGAATTGAATGCAGAACCTTTGAGTGTTTTAGAATACATTTACAGTCAAAAATGAGTGTAATGTAAAATGTAAAATAAATAACTAACTCCCAATGTGCTGCGCTCGTGAGCAGTGACTAACACGTGCGTGCTGAGCAGTATGGTCTCACCGTTAGAGTCTACAGTATAACATATTAACATGGCCTGGGACCTAAAGAAAAACGGGCACAACATGCTCAAACAACGCATCTTGTGTACATTGGTGAGGTGAGCGCGCAGCTGCCTGAGCGAGCGTGCTTTCATGTTGTACGGTAAAATTCAATCTCCTCTTTTTTACGCCAGCTAAAGTTGTTAGTTAGCAAGGCGAGTAGGAGCGCAATCCGCAGGATACTAAGCGCAATAACATTTCTAAAAAAAAACTAAAAAAAAACGGTTGTAATCTGCGTCTTTTTGGCAGATGTTGATTATTTTCAAAAAGGCTATAATAGGCCGATTAAATCGGCAGGCCGATGAATCGGTCGGGCCCTAAAAATAAGTACTAAAACCCAGAAAGTAAATGATCTTATCTTAAAGATACCGACACGTCTTGTTGCTGTCAGAGTGTGAGTGAGTCCCGATCAAAGTCCAACACTGAGTGCTACAAGTTTCTGAGAAACGTAACCCCTTCTCGGACGCAGCCAACAACATGAACCCTGTCAAGACAGAGCTCCAATCAATCACACCGTAGGGTTAGTGTTCCTTCTGTCCGAAAGTCTTCCGACGGCACCAAAAGAACTGGGCTTGGGTCTGGAGCAGTCTGTATTTAAAGCACAAACTGGTCGTCTTATTTTGGTAGCTCTGACAAAATGGCTTTGACTAATATGTTCCAGATCATAGGGGATGTACAAACCTGTTTTAAAACCAGAAAAACAACCACCCAGGTATAACAGTCAATCACCTGTGTGATTGACTGTTATGCCTGGGGATTTAATGTTAAACCTGGGGATTTAATGTTATACCTTGGGATTGACTGTTATACCTGGGGATTGACTATTTTACCTGCTGATTGACTGTTATACCTGGGGATTGACTGTTATACCTGGGGATTGACTATTTTACCTGCTGATTGACTGTTATACCTGGGGATTGACTGTTATACCTGGGGATTGACTGTTATACCTGGTGATGGGCACACAGAGAAGTGATCAGGGGAGGATCTGTTGTTTGACCCTTAATAATAATCCAACCCCCAAACGTTCCTGATCACTCCTTTAGAACAGGGAGGGACAGAGGTCGGCAGAGTGGGGAGGGGAACCGGACGAACCCATACCACTGTTTAAAGAAGTAGCACACTCCTCAATGTACATGGCTGGTGAATACCAGTCCCATGACACGGCCTTGACGTGACGTGAGCCAGCCACGGGGATGGGGAGTGGTCTGTAGTGGTGTGTGGTGAGGTGGGGTCATTACCCTGGGAAATGAGGTGTGATTAACTCAATAAGGTTCCATTCCCCCCGGTTTAAACATCTCCTCTCTCCCTCCTGTTCTGCCCTTCGGGACTCCTTATTATGTGCTGTGACTTGTGTGTCTCGTCAGGGGAGGGTAGGGCTGGCAGTGCTCATGCTCAGTGGGTTCATGATGCTTCAGTGATGCACACATTATTCAACAGACGAGAGGTTCCTAGTGAGCGCTGGCGGTGTAAGTGGTAATATAATCAACATTCTGATTGGATTTTGCATTAAAGTTAAACCGCTAACAAGCTTAGGATGGTAAGGCTTTGGTATTGGGTTTAAGTTTAGGGGTTATTAGGTTTGAGTATCAGTAAGTTATTGTATGATATAAGTATTATGTGATAGTTGATCTATCTGGATAGAAAGGTTGAAGTTGAGGGTTTCCATGTATTGAGGTTAAAGGTTCAGGCTCTGTGCTTGAGGTATGGGGTCAGAGGTGGTTCTGCTCAGTTGTGTGCACTCCGAGCCGGACAGGTGTATCCGTGTACACTCTCACCGTGTTATGGTCGAACTGTCATAGCCTTGCCTACTCTAGCGTAGCCTAGAATATCGTCCACAGCTGCAGCAGCTGCTAACCCCTACAATCAGTCCTTTTTGATAAGGGGGGGAGAAACAAAGTTGTCGATTGCGGTCACGTTTGTGTGTGTACACATGCGCTGGCCACATACGCGGTTCTCACATGTATGTGTGTGTGTGTGTGTCTTTTTCCATCCTATCAGCTGGATGATATGAAGGAGAATCATGTTGATCAGTGTTGAGCTGGACAGAAACACACAGTGGAATAGGGCCAGGGTACTGGCAGTGTGTGAGTGTGTGTTCTGTATTTAAAGCAAACATGTGTTACTAACATTGCAGAACCTTGCCCTTTTGAATCAAACACGTTTCCTTCAGTTGACTTCTATTTGTTCACCTATCAGTACTTTGTTAGATTGTTGAAGTTGCGTTATCAATATTGGTTTTATTTTCTAAGTGCGCTTTCAAGGCTTCTTTGAAAGTGATTGACACTTGTCAATCAAATCATTAAACAATCTGATTGTTCTTTTTTACAGAGAAGAGGGGCCATCTCCTATGACAGCTCAGACCAGACGGCACTGTATATCCGCATGCTAGGTAAGTACTTCCATTGACCTCACTCACAGACTTCTTGGGCATGTTGCTTTCCATGTCCTATTTGACCAGGATAAGTGGTTAGGTGTGTGTGTGTGTGTGTGTGTGTGTGTGTGTGTGTGTGTGTGTGTGTGTGTGTGTGTGTGTGTGTGTTTGTGGGGGGGGGGGGGGGGGTTGTGTGTGTGTGTGTCCACTGGCCACGCTCTCCATCTCTGGCACTTTGTTAAATCTCTCCATCACAATAGGCTTAGTCTGCGTCTATTAAGCGTTTCTTTAGAATTTTTTTCAGATTTCATAAGACCCGTAAATTTGATCCCGTGGCCGACTTGCTTGCATAAAACAGTTTGTGTGCGTGCACGACCATTGCTTGTACACGTGTTTCCCTTCCGCACATGCCTCCACGATTCGGCCCACGCAAGTACGCATGCTCGCCTGTGTGGATTCATTTCTTAGGACGAGGGTTGTGGAGAAGGTATTGAACGGAGCCGGGGGAGCGATCCCGTTGGCTGAACATGGCTGTCCCATGGGCGTCGGCTCTGTGGCCCCACCTGCTAGCTCACCAATCAGTCACCCATGGGCAATACAAGCATTTCTTTCTGCGGTGCGATCCACGTCACTCCCTCTCTTCCTTTCTTTATTTCATGTCTGTGACCTTTCCATAAACGCACAAAAAGTCCCCACATGCACAGACGCGCACGCTGCAACCTGTTTGGCGGACTTGAAAGCACTGGTGCGGTTTTGAGGAACAGGATCGTGAGAGACGCTGCCAACTCCGTAGTCCATTGACGTTTTCAGCCGTCAGTATTGAATTCCAAGAGACGTGTGCGCAGGCTGACAGAGGGCTTTAAGTAGGCCACGTGAAACAGAGCCCTAAAGCCCTATGTGTTTTTACAGGCCGTGGTGTTTCGCTCCAAACGGACATTGGATGTGGTTTTTGAATTTCCCTGGAGCCGTCGATTGATTTACCTTCCAACTATCTGTTCCTCGCATGTCCCCTAGTGCTGGGCCTTGCCAGACCAGGACTCAGGGGTATTTGCTCATTTCCAGTGAGGCGGTCTGCCCCTTGTGCCGTAGGGCAGGGATGGAGCTCACCAAAGGAGGCCTAGCTCCTGAATCATTTCACCGTTTCAGGAGTAGCAGCAGCCCGTAGCAGGATGCTTTTATACTACGTTCAGTGTGTGTGTGTGTGTGTGTGTGTGTGTGTGTGTGTGTGTGTGTGTGTGTGTGTGTGTGTGTGTGTGTGTGTGTGTGTGTGTGTGTGTGTGTGTGTGTGTGTGTTGATGGCGGAAACACACTTTATACACTCCTAGCCCTTCAAATCCACACATCAGGCCAATCGGAAAGTGCACGTTCCACTTGAGATTACACACACACACAGTGGCTTTCTGACCTTGAACTCTTCGGTTCCTTCTCCACTTGAAATGTCAAGGCCAATTTCCTCTTATTTTCCTCACTTTCCTTCAACATGTGATTGATTGGATGAATGGAGGGATGGAGATTCAGTGAGGTGTCCAGCATTGATTGTCCTGCATAAATTGGAGTCCCCTCAATTTTGACTCATGTTGTATAGTGTGCAGGCCAGCGTGTGAGAGGGTTTGTAACGACCCGCACCACGATGCTTCAACCTGGAATGCAACGAACAGAACCAGACGGGGCAGAACATATAGGGCCTCATCTGATCCCACCTCGCTGAGCCACTCTTTGGTTCAGCCACTCTATCGCTCTGTTTCCGTGCGGTCCACCTCGCCGTGATGTCATGTCGGGGCCTTCTCACCGCGGAGCCGCGTTGCTAAAGACGATACATGGCAATAACACAGCGTTCTAGAATTGTGCTCGCCTCAGTCACACAGCATTGCACCCTCGCTGGGATTCGATTGGCTGCATTAAATCGCTTTTGGAAGGCTGGCTGGCTTTGTGTTTCTATGTGAGTCCCGTATTTCTTTCATATAAAAGTTTGAAACAGAAATGTCCCCATTTGATGCACCGCACCACAGCTTTAAGATCATTTTAATTGATCTGTAACAGGTGAGTGTGAGATAGCTATTCGCATCCCTCCATCGTTGGTTCATACTTCCGTTCATCGTTTGTTACATCCATTGCGTTTGTTGCAATAATCCCCCCAACCAGCCCCGGGTTGACTTTTAAGGAGGTGTGTGTGTGTCTGGTCCTACAGGAGATGAGAGAGTGTATGAGTGTGTGTTGCTTGTCCTCCAGGAGATGTGAGAGTAAGTGTGTGTTGCTTGTCCTCCAGGAGATGTGAGAGTCAGGCGCCAGGTGGGCTTCGACCCGGAGCCCAGGGGCTCTCCGCCGTACCTCTGTATTGACTTCCGTACGCTTCACAGTGAGTATGAGAGGAGCCCCTACATGCTGTCCACCTCCCTGTACGACCCTGATCTCTCTCTGATGTCCAGAGGGGCTTCCCATGAGATGGAGGGAGACATGGAGATACATTGTGTGTCCAGGCCTTTTTGTTTGCCCACAAGGTTCTACACAGGAACCCTAAAGACCTGTCTTGGCTTAAGCCAGATGTCAGGCTCTCCTAAAGAACCTCATGCTGAAGGAATACTTTCATGCTTCGTGTGTGTGTGTGTGTGTGTGTGTGTGTGTGTGTGTGTGTGTGTGTGTGTGTGTGTGTGTGTGTGTGTGTGTGTGTGTGTGTGTGTGTGTGTGTGTGTGTGTGTGTGTGTGTGTGTTTTCACACTCAGTAGCGTAATCCTTCCTCTAGCTAACATGCTTTCGGATTGCACTTATAGTTTATCTAGAGATGCTATGTGTGTGACCGGCCTGTGTGTGTGTGGGTGGGTGTTCCCAGACCAGAAGCTTAGTACGGTGTGGCTGAGTCAGCAGTTTGAGTGTGTATCGCTGTGTTCTTGTTTGATTTCCCCTTTCACATTGTCATTTCTCACCCTTCCACTTCTCCCAACCCGACACACTAAACCACACGTTTTATTTTCAAATGATGGTTGGATGCATTTCAGTAAATGTTTTATTGTGTGTGTGTGTGTGTGTGTGTGTGTGTGTGTGTGTGTGTGTGTGTGTGTGTGTTTGTGTGTTTTTGTGTGTGTGCGCGTGCGCGTGTGTGTTTACGTGCACACAGTCTTCTATTAACTCTGGTTACATGGCAGACGCTGTCACCCCAACGAGCCTCATAGTGAACCCTAGATTAGATGAATCAGTTTGACAGAGACCTGCGTGGACCACCAGATGAAGGGTTGGTCTGGGCTTGAACCCTGATATGGAACAGCCACTGACGGTGAGAGTGTCCCCCCCCCCTGTGTCTGCAGCGTGTCTGGGCCCCCTGGCGGGCGCCGCCGACTCGGCCCCGGAGAGGAGGGTCCACCGGCTGCTCAGCTTCCAGAGGTACCTGCACTCCTCCCGCCTGCTGCGGGGGCCGGCCCAGCAGATCCCCCTGCACCTCCTGGACGAGGACTACACCGGCCAGGCCAGAGTAGGACACACACACACGCACGCGCGCACGCGCGCGCGCACACACACACACACACACACACACACACACGCACACAGGCACACAGACACACAGACACACACACACACACACACACAAAAACACACACACACACACGACGCGATTGAAATTACAGGATTAATTACTTAATTACAATCAATTGGAATTCCCTTAAATTCTACGCCAAACCTAACCTTGTGTTTGTCACTCTCCCTCTGTTTATTTGCAGTGCATGTTGGATAAAGTGGGGAGTTGGAACTTTGACATCTTCCTCTTCGATAAGTTCACCAACGGTAAGTTGATGGCGGAGCGAGAACAGCATGTGGGACATCTGGGTTATTGGGTCAGTAAGCTGCTCTGTTGTGGTAACTAGCTCTGAAGGACATGGGACAGAGTCAGTCAAGGTTTGGCTGGTGTATCAGCAACCGCCCAATAGTCCCACCTTGTGGACGCTTTATGTAACTGCAATCAATTGTTGATCCTTTCATTCAGCTGTAAATAAAGTACTTGAAATCAAAAGCATCAATAAAAGTGTTCTGGTTTTATGTTGATTTTCTCTTTTTATGTTATATTCTATGTTGAGGTTTTTTGTCCCTCTCTCTCTGCCCAGGGAACAGCCTGATCACCTTGACCTTCCACCTGCTCAACCAGTACGGGCTGGTGGAGCTGTTCCAGCTGGACGTGGTGAAGCTGTGGAGGTTCCTGGTCATGGTGCAGGAGGACTACCACAGCCACAACCCCTACCACAACGGGGTGCACGCCGCAGACGTCACGCAGGCCATGTACTGCTACATGCGGGAGCCCGTGGTAAGAGGAACACTGGATCCTTCTCTTTGTCTTTCTCTTGATCGGTTAGGGTGGGGAGAGGTCATGGGAAGATCGAAGTTATTCTGTCAATAAAAAGTATGCTTTTTGATGCAGTAGCATTTTTATTCACATTGTGGGCGTAATTCAAAAGACTCCTGATGAAAACATAAAATAAAGACGGAAAGTATATTTTTTCATTGAAAATCTGAAATATAAGCAGCAAACAAATGGATGACAGGTTCCAACGTCCAAAAGTTAAGTTTGTGTGTTTTTGAAAAACATCTCCTCTCAGAGGTACAATCTCTCATCGCTGCTTCGTTTAGCTCTCCAAATACCTGACCTCCTGCGACCTCCTGATTGGCCTGCTGGCGGCGGTCACCCACGACCTGGGTCACCCCGGGGTCAACCAGCCGTTCCTCATCAAGACGGACCACTACCTGGCCACCCTCTATAAGGTAGGAGTCTCCCCACCCCCACCCACCACACATCCCCCATGGTCGTGGAGCTCTCTCCCTCCCTCCCTCCCTCCCTCCCTCCCTGGTGTCCAGCCCTCTTCGTGCGTGTGTCTGTGCATGGCAGGATTGGTATGTAGTGAGTAGGATGTTCCACCCCCAGCCCAGATGTTCTGGGTTCTATCCCCCAGACTGATTTCACTGTAAATCACTGTGGTTAAAGGTTTCTCCTAAATTACTCAATGCCTCAATAATCTCCATTTCCATGTGCAGAATACCTCGGTTCTGGAGAACCACCACTGGAAGTCTGCTGTCGGCCTGCTCAGAGAGACGGAGCTCCTGTCCCACCTGCCCGCCGAGGACAGGTGGGTCTGCTTGTCCCCCGCCCGCCGTCTAGAACCTCAAACACATGGAGGACATGATGACGCCTTAACACGCTGACCTACACCTTACCACGCTAACCTATACCTGACCGAGGACCTTCTCTACCAAGAACTCTAGGAAGCTTGAAGCTTCTAGGGGCCTGAAGCTTATTTCAGGCCCCTACACATCAACCATTACGTGTCTTCCACCATAAGATAGCCTCCCTCTCACTGAAAGAAAGGCCTCAAACACCAAAGCAATCTCTATACATTCGTCAACATCCAGAAATGAAATAAAAACTGAAATGATCTTTCGGTCTGTCCGTCCATCTCTGTGTCTGTCTCTCTCTCGGTCTTGCTCTCTCTCCCTCTCTCTGTCTCTCTCGCCCTCTCTCTCTCTCTGATTGTCTGTCTGTGTGTTTGTCATTCTGTCTCTCTCTCCCTCTCTGTCTTGCTGTCTCTCTCTCCCTCTCTGTCTTGCTGTCTCTCTCTGTCTCTCGCTCTCTCTCTCTCTCTCTCCTCTCTTCAGCCTGAACATGGAGAGGCAGCTGGGTTCTCTGATCCTGGCCACGGACATCAGCCAGCAGAACGAGTATCTGTCCCGGTTCCGGACCCACCTGGACCAGGATGACCTGTGTCTGAGCCACGCCCACCACCGCCACTTCATCCTGCAGGTCAGTCGCACCGCGCAACAGTGGATTACATTGGGTCTCGTGTTGCCGTGTGGGATGATCCTCCGATGTTCTTGAGGGGTCCCCCTGAGCTCCCTCTGGTCTTCCTTGTCCTGCAGATGGCCCTGAAGTGTGCAGACATCTGCAACCCCTGCAGACCCTGGGAGCTCAGCAAGCAGTGGAGCGAGAAGGTCACCGAGGAGTTCTTCCATCAAGGTGTCTGCTCCCACCTGTTCTTGGGAAACACATTAGATTTTGTTGACACCTTTGTTGTTTTGTAAATCCCATCCCCACATGGATCCAGGCTTCACCCACTTTGATGCATTTGTGTACGTATCTGAATAGCTCTCTCTGTGTCCTTTCTAGGAGACATTGAAAAGAAGCACAATCTGGAGGTCAGCCCACTTTGTGACCGCGACAAAAACACTATGGGAGACATTCAAATTGGTAACGCAACATCCCCTTCTTCTCTGCAATTGGCTACGATCGATATCCTACTTCTAGTTTGTTCAACCTTCTCTCTCTCTCTGTCTGTCTGTCTCTCTCTGTCTCTGTCTGCCTCTGTCTCTGTCTGTCTCTGCCTCTGTCTGCCTCTCTTTCTCTCTGTCTCTCTGTCTCTCCGTCTCTCCCCCACCAGGCTTCATGAGCTACGTGGTGGAGCCTCTGTTCTCGGAGTGGGCCCGCTTCTCGGACACGCGGCTCTCCCAGACCATGCTGGGGCACCTGGGGCTCAACAAGGCCAGCTGGGGCAGCCTCCAGCTGGGGCAGCGGCAGACCTCCGGCCCTGAGGAGCCGGCCGAGCCTGGGGGGTCCGGCGACCCCGGCGTCACCACAGCCTCGGGAGGAACCGGCCCCAAAGATATACCTCAGGGAAACAGGGGGTCCTGACACTCTGCCGTTTAGCCTTCTACTTTTACTTTGTTTCTGTTGTTGTGCCCGCCCCCTGACCCCTGACCTCAAGGTCAGTGTGTCTGGGGGGAGGGGGGGGGGGCTCTGGTTTGACCTCTGACCCTGTGGATGTTCCTTAATTATCTTCCACACCGTAGTTACGTTTTTGTTGCTTTCGCTTTCCATCTGGACAACCACTGATTTTATTTAAGTTATTTAATTTTTAATTATTTTGTTTTTTTTGGCATAGAGCAATACATGGATACCTCATTTGGCTACTGCTGAATTTTCTTTTATCTGTATTTTATTTATTTGTTCTCTAGTTTTTGGCATCACCACTAGAATGTTTTCATAGGTAGATCTAAGGGAATCACGGTGAAGTCGTAACAAAATTAAATCGTGAAGACTTTCCTTTTTTCCTTTTGTTGTGGTGTTTTGAAGTGCCATTTGAAATCAAAGATTTGAAGAGAATGATTTGAACTGAATCGACTGAATCTGACTGTCCCAGGACTTGTAACATGAATGCTGAGTTGTGTTGCGTTTGTATTGAAGATTCTTCTTTGTATGTAAAAAAAGGAAAAACAAAAATAGACAATGTGACAAGCCCAGTCCTTTTGCTGCCTCTAAGAAGACTGTTTACGCATCTCCTCGCTCGACTCTTTGCCGTCGTTCTGTTTGCCCTCACAACTATAAAGCGACCTGCGTTGGAACTCTGGCAGTTTGCCTTTTTGAAGCACAGATGTGAAGAACCAACCGTCAACACCCTTACTGTTTATGCCATGAGCTGAACCTTTGCAACACACACACAAACGCCATAACCAACTTCACTTGATGCTGAATCCACTCACTGCACTCCTAAATAACAATAACCACGATCATGGTCTTAGATGTGCAGCTTCTGTCTGAAGCCTTCACATCGCTCCTTTAGATATTGTAGACCTCAAAGTCTGTTCTTTCCTCCAAACGCAGGAGACATGTTCCCCCTGGGGGAGGAGCCATGTGGAAGGTCCTCCTCCCCCTGGGGGGAGGAGCCACGTGGAAGGTCCTCCCCTGGGGGAGGAGCCATGTGGAAGGTCCTCCTCCCCTGGGGGAGGAGCCATGTGTGAGGTCCTCCCCTGGGGGAGGAGCCATGTGTGAGGTCCCCTCCTGGGGGGAGGAGCCATGTGTGAGGTCCCCCCCTGGGTGGAGGGGGACCCTGGGGTCCAACGGTGCCTCCCCTTTGCCCGGGTCTTTTTGGCGCTCGCATGTCACCAGGAACGCTGCGCATAATGGACTTGCTCAGGTTTAGTTTTTTTGCCAATCTTGTGGAGAGACGGGAGGACGGCTGGCGGCGGAGCAGGGTGGTCCCCCCGGGAGACTGTCACGGAGGGGGCCAAGAGGGGATGCCTCTCTCCCTCCACCCAGAGTGTCTTTGCTACATGGCCACATCATGCACCCCATCATGCAGAGGACCGCTCGACAGATGCCTTTATAACTATGCACAAACTATGCTAAGTGACCAAACCAACTCCTTTTCTCATCAAGAGCATTGTGTACTTCTCTTCTTTTGATTGCACTGTCCAATCCTTTTGCTTTCGAGAGGAACAAGTCCTTTTTGTACGGACAAAAAAATGCTCAATTACTTTTGGAACATTCCATTATTTCCTGTTTGTCTACTTTTGATTCTGTATAGTGGCACAAAGTTGTGTTTGTGTTAAACATTTTGAACGATAACAGGTGCTTTTCTTACTTTAGCTGATTTGTATTTTTGCTGTAGTGCTGTAAGACTGTTGATAAAACTGTTTACAATTTGTTGCGACAGCCATCTTTTGGGAAAGACTTCAGTGTCGAGCCAGATTTTGTAAAGGCTTTGCCGTATTGATCTTTTTGATACACGCCTGTTGCAGTTCTTATTTGACTAATAAATAAATAAAACATTGAGTTTTGTATTTGAAGGCAGTTGATATTCCTACTTGCCAAGATTAGGCAAAAGTTCAGTTATTTTCAATTGTATTTGCACAGTAAGGGCACTGCCTCGAGAGAAGATACGATTAAGGAGACCATTGAGCACAAAAACTTCAGTTATTTATTCATCATTTGTCAGTTACTGGCAAACATTTCAGTGAACATTTGAGATACCTCCAACAGTTTACTTCCCTTTAAAATCATGACTTGAAACAACCTCACTGGCAGTGATCAGTCATAAGTGTTGGTGTGTGATCTATGAACTGCTGTGCTGCTGTGATCTAGAAGTCAAGACAAGCCCCACATTTAATTAAGCTTTGGTGTCAACATTGCAAACCAAGGTAATTGAACGGTGAAAAACTAGCATTAGAATGAGGGTCTTTAATGGATGGTTTTCAGTGAGTAAGAGGTGTAGGCCTGCTAAAGCAGAAGAACCTCAACATGAACTCGCTGTGGGACCCTTTTCTAGCAATCAAAATACTTTGTCAGTACTTAATGAAAGATCGACATTGATAGTGTCTGTCCAATACAATATTAATTACTCTCCTTTGAAAACGTCCACAATAAATCATTAAACAAAGATACATTTAAAAAGAAACATTCTTTTGGGAAAGACTTGTGTCGAGCCAGATTTTGTAAAGGCTTTGCCGTATTGATCTTTTTGATACACGCCTGTTGCAGTTCTTATTTTACTAATAAATAAATAAAACATTGAGTTTTGTATTTTAAGGCAGTTGATATTCCTGCTTGCCAAGATTAGGCAAAAGTTCAGTTATTTTCAATTGTATTTGCACAGTAAGGGCACTGCCTCGAGAGAAGATACGATTAAGGAGACCATTGAGCACAAAAACTTCAGTTATTATTTATTCATCATTTGTCAGTTACTGGCAAACATTTCAGTGAACATTTGAGATACCTCCAACAGTTTACTTCCCTTTAAAATCATGACTTGAAACAACCTCACTGGCAGTGATCAGTCATAACAGTGTTGGTGTGTGATCTATGAACTGCTGTGCTACTGTGATCTAGAAGTCAAGACAAGCCCCACATTTAATTAAGCTTTGGTGTCAACATTGCATACCAAGGTAATTGAACGGTGAAAAACTAGCATTAGAATGAGGCTCTTTAATGGATGGTTTTCAGTGAGTAAGAGGTGTAGGCCTGCTAAAGCAGAAGAACCTCAACATGAACTCACTGTGGGACCCTTTTCTAGCAATCAAAATACTTTATTGTCAGTACGTAATGAAAGATCTACATTGATAGTGTCCAATACAATATTAATTACTCTCCTTTGAAAGCGTCCACAATAAATCATTAAACAAAGATACATTTAGAAAGAAAAGATTCAACTAGCAGTTGGCAATAAAACAATGCTTCTGGAAAACTGATGTAGAAGTTATTTGGCTGTGAAGTACAGAACACAATTAGGAGAGACGTTAAATGTCTCAACGGTACAAAACTCCAACATGGCCACATAGTTCCTGCTCCTTCTGGGCCTTGAAACTAGTACAGAGGGAAACACTGAACTCAAGTCTGCTCAACTTCAACGCAGAAGTCCAAAACTATCAAATGAGTAGAATGCATGCTTTGATTGGACAATGACCTAATCAAAAATCTAGGCATAATCGGTGTTAAACAAAAACTAGATTTAACTTATATTAATGATGAATTAAAAAGACTACCAAGTGTTATATGATAACAATACTGCTCCCTTTCCTCTGCCATGTCCCCCTTAGACTGGGCATGCAGAAAACACACCTTCTGAAAGACCCACAGGGAATAGTTACTCATTACCATTACAAATGATGCCAGTAAAAAGTGGTGCTGCCTCACCTTAAAATGACACAACTGGTACTTTAATTCCTTCAGTCTGTTTGCATTAACGAAACACACAATGATAAATATCAGAAAGAAACTTGCGTCAAACAAACAAACAAACACTGTTGTGCCGCAACAGTACATAAATAAACAAAGTGCAAAAATAACCGGCTTTCATGCTGGAAGGGACCGTCAGGTGCAACCTTTGGGACATACGATGGGTTTATGGAGCCCCCCCCCCATCTGCTGCAGGCTGAGCCCGTTCAGAATGACCTACTGCCTTCTCTCTGCGAGTGGGAGAAGGGCCGACACTTGAAGGCGGGTGAGACAAGGAGCCACCCGAGGCGGAGCTCTGGTCCCCAACACGGCCCCTCGACGTGGGGGAGGGCGCCGCTCAGTCCCACTTCCTTTTGGCGCTGGATTTCAACAAGTGCTGGCCGAACTGTTAGAAACACAGAAGCAGAGGTCACAACGTGGCCGAGAACACCCCAGCCGCGGGCGGGGTGCAGGTATGGGGACGCGACCCTTACCGAGGGCGTCTGGACCGGCGGTTTGGCGTCTGGGATAGGCAGTGTGAATTCCCCGTCGTCCTCGGCTCCGCTGTCGTGACGGTGGCGGTGGGCGAACTTGCGCTTCAGGGCCTGAGCGATGAGGGAGGCGGCGTCCATGGGCTGGCTGGCCTTGGCCTCCCCCCCCCTAGCCGGACCAGACTGGACGTTAGTGTGGGGCACTGGTTGCATTGATCATGACATCAGACCGGCATATCACGACCCCACTCAGGGTCACCAGATAGGCACATTGAAATAATTTGAACGGTCCTGTACACACATACCAACCTAACCAAATAATGCACTCGGACGAGTAATATTGCCAGCAGCTGTTGAGGGGGTTCAAACACAAATGTTGGGGTCGCAACAACGGGCTGACGGAGAGGCCGCTGCCTCAGCAGGATGGGACGGCTCCAGTCGCTGCGCTCACCTTTTGACCGAGCGCAGCTTCACCTGGCCCATGTCCTTCAGCACGTCGAGCATGCTGGGGGCCGTTTTGGGCTCCGGGGCCGCCGGGCCGCTCTCCAGCTTCTTCCCCCGGCGCGCCTTGATCAGGTCCATGGCTGAGAAGGTCCTCTGGAGCACGTGGGCCGGAGGAGGGAGAGGGGGAGGAGGAGGAGGTGGTGGGGGCGGGGGCGGGGGTGGTGGGGGGGCCCCGAAGGCCTGGGGAGTTGCTGGAACAGCGGCGGGAGCTGGAGTTGGAGTTGGGGAGAGAGGGGTTTTATGGCCCGATGCTTGGCTGCCACCTAGTGCCAGCCATGCGGTATTACAGCGGGCTGGCGGGGTTGAAAGCAGGCCAGTACAGGGCGTGCAGAGCGGCAGATGGTTTGCGGTCACCTGACTGCGTGCTCCTCTCCTGGGCCAGGACAATCTGTGCGATCTGCACCCTCAGCTTGGCCAGCTCCTCCTCCAGGGCGCTGATCTTCCGATTGGCCTCGTTGTTGCTGGCGGCCGGGCCCTGGGGGTCCGGGTCCACCTGGTGCAGGCTGGGTAGCGACCGGGGCCGGGCCATGGGCACCTTGGGGGACTGAGGCTGGGACAATCGAAACACCAGCCCTGTTGAAGGCCCTGGCCTGTGGCCACATTTGAAAAAGTCCCATTAATTGACAGGATTCGACCCCTGCATGCGCTTACGTTTTGAATAAATAAATGTTACGCCACACCTGCCGCAGACATCATGCAAGTAGAAAATAAATAGAATCAATGGTTATGCAACGGGAAGTCTGGGGCCCCCTGCTTGAGCTGCTCCCCCCGCGACCCGACCCCGGATAAGCGGATGACGATGAGGATGAGGTTATGCAACGACTGAAAACCAGTAAGGTGGGTTTGATTTGAAGTTTCCAGACTGCCTGTCTGGAACCGGGTGGGGGGTGTGTTTGTTTTTGCCAACCTCACCTCGGCATGTCAAAGTATTCTTCATCCTCCTCATCATCGTCTTCTCGGGCGATCCAGCCCACGTCAGCGAGGGAGGTGACCAGGAAGTTCTGTCTGGTGGGGGCTCTCAGGTAGCTGCCGTCCTCTGCATAGGAGTTCAGCTACCGGCGGAGGCATAGGGGGCGCGTTTAACTACTGTGCTACCAGAGCGAAAATAAGCCAACCACTCCATAGCCGCTAAATAATAGCAGCTCACTCTAAAAAAGAAACAAAAACTCAGGCAGTGAGATGTTTAAAGAAACGACAAGGAAGCAGTGAAGCGACGGAAAAAAAAAAGGAGTTGAAATGATGAGCAAGAAAAGAGGGTTAAAAATGTGAATAATGTCACACAGCTTGTTATTCGGTAAAAGGTCGCCGGCGGCAAGCGAGTGAACCGACCTAGAGCTGCCCTACAGCATTCCTCATAGCTAGGAGGGTGGCTGGAAAGAGAAACAAGAGAAGAGAACAGTACCGTGTTGTTGAAAGAGACAGTAGGGAGAAGGATCTGAAACAACAGCTCAGCTTTATGGAAAATAGTTAAGAAGTTGTGTGTGTGCTGTGCAGGGCTTGTTCCACATTATCATTGACCTGAGAAGTCATATTCAGTCCAATCACAACAGACATCGGAGCACACACCATGGTGTTGAAGGAAGAAAACATTGATCATATTTAGAACCAACAATGGGGGTAATAATTAAACTCATTGGTATACAGGAAATAGAATACCTCCCAATTATGTTACCTCTAGCAAACAGACATTAAGAGCCACTGTCACATAGAGGGGCCTAATTCATGTTTTACAGACTAGAATGTTGTGGTTGTCACCTGGAACTGGACTCTGGGACAGGGTTTAAGAGGCAGACTTGTAGCTATTCTTCGCACGATACTCCTTGATGACCCATAGCGCTTGGCTGATCCAGATGCCTTGCAAAAAATACAAATACACGTTACAAAACACGGAGAATACATTTTGAGTTTCGGAGCCAAGTCTATCGTAGGGAATTCTGACTCAGTTTAATTAATGTGCATTACATACGAGAGTGTTAAACGCTTATTCAGGAATTGTAAGCATTAATATACATTTTGTATATTATTTCATCTCAACACATACACTTGTGCTCTACTAAAGAGGACTAGTATCCTACATCAATGCGGTCCTTCGCAGATATGTCTGTCAGGATTCCCACCTTTTTTAGCTCATTTTCAATAACATTTCTGTGCTCATTGAAGTGCAGATTTTACTTTATATACGGTTATTAGCTGCCACCTTATTCTCTATTGAATGAGGTGCATGATAGACCAACTTTTTTTATTTTCTAATTAAGACAACTGAACCATCTTTAGTGATGTATATTATACACATTGTATACGTACAAGCAGTCAATCTCAAGAATATCCAAATATCCCAACAGGTTTGCCATTAAGTCACACTTTTTTAAAACAAATAAAAACCTAGCAGAAAAATGGTAATGTAGTACATAGACAGGGCTCCAGACTAACTTTTTCCCTGGGTGCACTGGTGCGCCTAAATTTTTAATTTGGGTGCACCAGCACGTATTTATGGTGCACCCAAGTTTTGAGTTGTTGAGGGGGAGGGGGGGGGGAGGGGTTGGACCGTGCCTGCCTTGCGCTGAGTTGTTGACGGGGGAGAGGTTGGACCGTGCCTGCCTTGCGCTGAGTTGTTGAGGGGGGGGGGATTATTTAATGCCTTAAATAAATGCCGAATCTGTATCTCTCATAAAGAATATCGTCAGACAATGCCAAGGGATCGGTTCTGTCCCGAAAAACCCTCTGTCTCCGGAGAGACGCCTGTACGATAAGTGCGCCGAGGTCCATGGGAACACCCACAAATGGTGACGCCATTATCGGAGGAGGGGCTAGGAAGCTGCGCACGCCGATATAAGTAGCCGTTCTCCGGGTAGACTCGCTGAAAAGCTGCTCCCGACCAGGTTTGGTTGCGAGCGTAAGTCACCATGGTGATACAGCGACGCTTAAAGAGATCGACTTTCATGGTACAGCTAACCCAGGCTTTCAGCTCAACATACCTTGCTAACCCTCTAATCGAGCTTCGTAGTACAGGCCCTTCGCAGGTTTGTTTACTGGCGTTTCTATTGTTACTGGTCTTGCGTGTTCCAACGGTTTATTAGGTGTCTAATAAATCGCTGTCTAATCAATACTTCATTCACTGCCTCTTCCGTGGTTATTACAATATTATGAATAGACGGCTCTGTAAAAAAATAAATAATAATAATTATACCAGATACATTTTCAGTCGCACCGGTGCGCCCAAATTATATATTTGGTCGCACTACCCCGAATTCTAGGCGCATGTGCGCCCAAATTAGGCGCACTCTGGAGCCCTGATAGCTGTACTGTAATAAATGGGTGTGCTGGAAGAGTAATTTATACACCAACCCTGCAACAAACGTACATCAGCCATGGTAAACTACAGTGACTGCCAGTGCTCAGGAACCAGGTCCTGCCCACCCAAGGTCGCACGTGTCCTCCTGACTGGCCCGTGACCACGCAGCGTGGGGCCCGCAAATCTGGGACCCTCTGAGCTTCGGTCTGCATTAACACTAGTGGCGGTCACTAGCAAGTATTTTTCCCGCCATAATTGTTCCCACAAGAACACTTTTTTTGGAGGGTGTTGGAGTACTTCAGGCAAGCCATAGTGGCTTGCCTGATAGGGAACGATCACACAGACTCCTCACTAGAAAGGATGCCGCTTCAAAGACACAATAGTGGAAACAAAGCCTGAGTCGAATCAATCATGAGTTTTAAAAATCATCATGTTTATTATATCAACCGAATAAAACTGAATAAAGAGGCTGCTGCATGCAATATTTGGGAGTGCAAAAGACTACAGCAGACTGATGATTTTGAAAATTAACACCCCAAAAAGCGCTACTACCCTCAGTTTTTCCATCATTAAAAGTGTTGCATTCAGACAACCCGGTGATTCCCCAAATGCCCTGATTGGTCAGAAATTAGGTGGGGGCGGGCTTAAGCTAAATTGTCTCATACAGCACAGAAAACTAGAAAGATAATCAAATTTCACTCTGTAATACCTGATGAATTCCTATGGCTATATTTAACAAATGATACTCAAATGATAGATTTGAGTGGATCATATAGGCAGGCTATAGATCTCGCATATAGCACCTTTGAATAGGCCTAGAATGATTGCTCAGACTGATATTCATCATGGTGGATCTAATGAGACCTATGACAAATAACTGATCTCTGAACGCTCTGCAAAAATAAAAAAATCCAGCAGGTAGCAACGCAATACCACCTAATGAACTTGAACTTTGAGTTCGCTCCACACTTTAGATCTCTTTATTGCAGAGTGCCTATTTATAAAGGACATGAGTGTACACTTAAAAGCAGTTATCACAACAGGCGGAAGGGATTACTCACTCAACACCTCATACTGGAGGAAAGTAAACTCTGAATTGAAATTATGTTTATTCCGCCAAACTCAATAATTGTAAGGCATTTACATTTGTATATGGTAATCACACAGGACAGAGCTCTCCGCCTCCTCGTCAGGTATACACAGCTAGATACATGGGTCACATGTATTTAGCAGTAATACAGTCTTTAGTTCCCCAGGCATCACTAATTCACAGCGTGACAGATCAACAATGTTCAGCGTTTCCCCTAGGATGCCGTTTCAGCAAACCCAACTAGGGCTCCCTAAAATGTATTTCAAGTTGGGCCCCAAAATAGCTAGAAACGTCCCTGCTCTGTGATAGCGTATACACACAGACACAATAGTTCGTCGCAAGATTAGGATACCATACCAGATACCACCATACATCTCATTTACTTACCAGGTCCATTTCACTCCGCACATTTTCTTTATTCATACTGAAGCGTTTCACATGAACACAGGTTCATGGGGTCCGGGGAAAGGGGCATCTTAGCCTTGATGGGGAACAGAAGAGGCAGGTCAAGAGGATGAGACCCTAAAGCATGTGGCGTCGAACCAGCAGCAACACTGAAGGCAATTACGACCAATGAAAGTAGATTAACTTTCATTAGTCCCATACAACTCGGTACTCTGCGTCTGACAACAAGACATGGTCATAGTTCATACACTACAATGTAGCAATCAGAATACAGCCAGAAGGGGGGCAGATAGTAGGTCAGGATCACAACAGGTACAAATGCATTACTTAGAGGAGCACGACTCATGTCAATCTAATCCCAACTAAACATGACAATCATTTGGTTAGCCAGATTTATCAAGTATACCAAATTTGGCAGAAGATGCTTTACTTTACTTATAGTTTAAAACAAAGAGAGGCTTAGGTCATGTGAACGATGACTACAGCTATGCTAACGGGGCTAACAGTCAGCGGTCGATCCGCTGCTGGGTGTTTGTTTTGCTCAACCGCTCTTATTTGTGGCACGAAACGATCAACGGTTCACCAGCAGTTCCAACGATAACTGTGTCAAAGATTACGGAGGTTTTTGATAATCTTGAATGACAACTTACCTAGTTTGTAAGCTATCAAAAAGTTGGCCGCCGGTCTTTCTTACTCTTTCCAGGGCTATCAGGTGGAGTCCAGAAACCTCGGAGGCGGGATACATTGGAGTGGGCGGGGACAATGTCTTTGATTGGCTTTGCAAATTGATCAGCAGTCGATGTGTCCAATGGTATTCGTTTAAGGTTACAATAACTTCATCTCATTGGTTTGGTCTCGGTAAGTCACTCCGTTTGATCCAGTCAG
This sequence comes from Gadus chalcogrammus, assembly GCF_026213295.1. NCBI lineage: Eukaryota > Metazoa > Chordata > Actinopteri > Gadiformes > Gadidae > Gadus > Gadus chalcogrammus. The sequence goes on along the minus strand of NC_079434.1, from coordinate 2,875,458 downwards.
TCACCGTCGCTCACTTAATGTATGCTCGTAATGTCTACCATCGATGCCCGAATGACTTCTGTACTAAGTAATATCATCGTGACCCCTGTGTCAATAGAACTGACAGGATTTTTTTTTTTTTTTTTACAGATGCGGTTTACCTTTGGCAGGCAAAAAAATGTGTCCTACATCAAATAACTACTTTATTCCCCCAGTAGATTGTTCCCCAAAAAAATAATTGCATGCATGTCTTTCTTTCAGTCAACTGATGGTGGCGTTGGTTTGCCTTAGAGGAACGCTGCCCGACCCGTCCTAACCTCAATAAACCGAAACAAATATCAATAAAACCTTGGCGAACAAAGGATTTGAATTGTTAGTCGCTGGACTCGGTCAGCCAAAGAAAACCTGAAGAAACCCTTCCAGCTCTACGGAGCTAGGTGGCTGTGGCGCAGGCGGTCACGGTGGACTAAACAGGGACACCCAGTCAACGTTGCCAGATTGGCCCAAATTTCCCGCACAATCTGGCAACACTGTCTGACGCGCGCTGCAGCCAGATTGGGCGGAAATTCGGGCCCAATCTGGCAACACTACACCCAGTGCCTGGTACCAACACAGCCCTGCTAAAGACAGCTAGCAGGAGTACGACCCAAGGCCTATACCTACTCATTTTCTGGCTATTGTCCACATTGTGTATACATAGGGTCAGTTTGTCGAAAATTCATATGTCCTTTTGACCGTTCATCCGGAGCTGCCTTATGATTTTAAAGACATCTATTTGAGATAAGGTAAGCCTTGTCACCGGGCTAGCCTCGGAGCTAGCTAGCTGCCACAGCGCATCGGTCGGGTTTGATTGAGGTTAGCTCGGGGTCGTTGACAATGTTATGTTTGACTATGTACGCCTCTTAATGCTTGAGCTTGTGTATAAGTGAAGGTTTGCAGAGGAATCAAAGGGTATTGACGTCCAGTCGACCAAGCTTAGAGAAGTCTTTTCTCCATTGGAGTGCTTACTTTATTTTTGCGTGTCACATCAGCAACCAGCATCAGGATTGTTCCAAGGGTCACACCAAAAGTTAAGACATACCAGTTAAATCCCCAATCTCTTCTCTGTAAATAAAAACACATCCATTATGTAGATAACCAAAGATGGACACACGTTGACCTGTATCTAAGAAGGTTCATTATGTGAGAATATGTTGTGCTCTTTGTGTGCACTCCACAGTTGTGCTTATTTGAAAAAAAGAAAGCGAAGCTTTTATTATCTGGGATAGTTTTCGTTTATTACTTTTGTTTTGATTAAAGTGCATATCGTAATCTCTTCTTCTCACTTTTCTCAAGTAGAGTGAGGTGGCCGGTTTGATGTGTATGGCCCCTAGACCAGAGGCACCATGAGTGGGGAGATGGATGCGTTAGCGATCGTCAACCAGCTGCGGGACCTGGCAGCAGACCCACTCAACAGAAGAGCCATAGTTGAAGACCATGGGTGTCTACCTGGCCTGATACTCTTCCTGGATCACACAAATCCGCAGGTCGTCTACTCTGCACTACTGGTAATGTGTTTACATACGTCTTGCTGCCCAACATCGATGTCTGCTACAAGAAAACTGTGTTCACATGGTAACTCTTTTAAATCCCCATCTGGGCTGGCCTGGATAAAAATATTGTTTTCAACAATTGTGATTTTAGTACGTTTCATTTAATTACCCCGAATTCAAGACTCCAACTTTAATTGTGGGTTTGATATCCAAAACATTGTCGCCCTCACTTGGCCGGTGTTGTTACAACATGTTTGAGTGACTCTTCAGTAAGCATTCTCTTGCATCCATTTATTTAGTAAATGCGACAAAATCTAATTTAAATATGAACCAGGACACCACCGCTCTGAGTATTTCTCAAATAGAGTATCAAGTACTGTTTTCATGTTTTATTGACTCTTTATTCTGGGTAGACAAACAACTCTTGCATATGCATCCATTATATAACGGTCCTCTCCATCCACTTCTTCTAGTGAGCCCACAATCTGAGTCTACTTCTAAGTGGTTTTATGTAACCATGACACTATAGGAGCACATGAAACGGTAGTAACACACAGTGAGTGTCTTAATATGTGTATTAAAGCAATCCTACCGACGTGAAGCGTGCTGAGTCCGTAGTGACTCTGTTTGTAAAATGTGTCTTAATGCTGGTCCTCGTTGTCCTCAAGGCTGTGCGGTACCTAGCGGAGTGTCGCGCCAACAGGGAGAAGATGAAGGACGAGCTGGGCATGATGCTGAGCCTGCAGAACGTCATGCAGAAGTACGTCTCAGTTTCCCATTGCTGAAGCTCACTTTATCTCTTCATCTTTTTATGTCCCTCCTACTCTCTCTGTCTCTCACCATCTCTTTCTGTCTCCCACTGTCTTTCTGTTAATCTCTCTTTCTTCCTCTGTCCCGCTCTTCCTGTCCGTCTGTCTTTCTCTCTCATTCCGTCCGCCTCTCTCGTTCTGTAAATATATCTGTCTCTATATTTCTCTTTCTTTTTCTCTCCCTCTCTCTTGGTCCACGACTTGTAAATATCCCTCACACCCTCTTATATACACACAAAGACAAACACACGCTTATGTACAGAAACCCTTTCTTTTGAGCCTGCGTTGTATTCTGCACAATAATAATAATAATTAAGAGAATGTACTCTGTGTCGAGGGAATGTTATGAATGTCTTTAAGCTTTAATGTCCATCCAGTCCCCTCAATAATGATTAAAGGCTGTGTTGCAGGTTGACCACCACTGTCGATGAATGGGTACATAAAGCACTCAACATATTATACGTACAGTATATAATTTAAAAAATGTCTCCAAAATGGTGTAAAAGTCCAGTTTTTGTCGTTTAAGGTAGTAACGGGTGTTTTCTAATGCCATTCGGCGATGACGTAACGTTGGGGAGACGTGGTGGAAGGTAGCCTCAGCATAGTACTAGAACTACGGCGTCTAAGAGGTGGCAAGAACCACAAATAACATTTATGATGGCCCATGATGCTTCACATATAAACATATAACCATTGTCATACAATAAAATTAATTAAATTATTAAAAAATAGTAAAATAGATACTAAATAAAGGCTAAGTAAGGTGTATAAATGCATCTTAATAATCCAATCATAGTCAGATTAACCCAATAAATCGATTTTCTTGAGTGTCATGTAAACTCACAGTGTCATGTTGTATGAATCTCAATTATATTTGTGAAGTCTATGTTCATTTTTAATCATGTCAAAAAGTCGCTATTTAGAAACATGAAGAAGTGCAATATAAAGCTTTTTCGTAAATTGGCCATGCAGGTTCCCTAATTTCACCATCTGTTCTCCGTTGAATCTACCGGTAATTGTATCAGAAGTGCTCATGTAAACGCGGCTAATGAAACTTTATAAAAGCGTGTGTAGCAGGCATCAGAAGAGGTAATTCCCGATCTGTGTGATCCCTGAGTTGTGAAGGGTGTCACTTGAGTTCCCATGAGGGACTGTCCTCATCATCTTCAGCCCTCAGACTGGGCGTGGTCCATTCTTCACAATCAGCCAGTAGCGTCTTAGCTTGTGTTTGTTCCGTCCTTCTTGGACCGAACAGAACAAGAGTCATCATCACATCACAGCTTCCGTCCAGAGCGGTGCGGGCCCCTGCAGTGTAGGGCCCTTAGCTACCTTTATTCCTCAGACGGCCCCTTTGACTTTGGGTGGAGGTCAAGTTGAGTTTGCACTATTTGTCCGTCCCCTCGCCTCCATCCCTTCCATGAGGTTATTATTAAACTCTGCTTGTTTTGAGCCTTCCAACAGAGCCTAGAAAAATGGCTGCCTGCAGCTAGATTTCACCCAAGAAACCTGCTTCCTGTTAGCGTTAGCCTCATCTTCAAATTATCTGCCAATCATAGCATTACGCTTGCAATCTAACATTAAGCCAGCAACCCACCATTATGCTAGCAACTTAGCATAACACTAGCAGAGACTAGGTTAAACAAGGGGGATTTCTCAACTATGATTATTGCGTGGCGTTTTGTCAATCCTCCCAGAACGAGGCTAACTCTGCAGGGGGTTGTTTACACTTTATCGAGTTGTGAAGGGCAGTGCTGCACTGTAGCCGAGGAAAGGGGAGGTAGGGACAACAGCCGTACCACTGACCGTGCGGCCACCCTCCAGCTTCAGATGGAGCCACACACTGGCTAGCATAGGGCATGAAGCTGGCTGACCTTTACTGAAAAGGGGGCTGGTGTTGGTGGTGGTCTACATTTTAGTGATGCTTTGTGTCGCGGGTGATCCGATCACAGTAGGGGGGGGGACAAGATAAGGATACAGGTGCGAAAACTTCTGCCTCTCGTTCAAGACCCATCAGCATCAGATCATGAAGCCGACATTCGGAAGAGATCAGGGAAGGGGTGAGCGAGGTGGGGGGGGTCTGCCCCGTATCCTTGGCACACTTGGCCCCCAGCAGATGCAACTGCCCCAGTATGACAATATGCTTCTATGCTCGGACTGGATCATTAATGGGGTTTTGTTTATTGTAAATTGTGTTTGGTTGTATTATTTTGGTCCCTTTTAACGGTATGTAGCAGTCCATTCTCTGCTCCCACCCGATTAGTCTAAAGGCGGCACAGGTGCCTGGTTCTGGTGTGTTTTGGACCAGGCAAATAACTAGCTGCTTGTTCTGCCAAAAAAATATAACCATTCATTTAAACCAATATACTTCGACCAAACGCCTAACTGCACTTACCCTACATCCCCACAATCCCCACAACAAACAACTTGTCACACTTGCATCCACCATGTACCTATTTTGGATGTTCATCCTGCCTCCCTCCCCCTCCTCCCCCCCAGGGCCACGTCGCCAGGGGAGACCAAGCTGCTGGCGTCGGAGGTCTATGAGATCCTGCAGGCGGCGGGCAAGGAGGAGGCGGAGCAGGCGGAGGCAGCGGCGGCGTCCTGCCGGAGGAAGGCCCAGTTCTTCCTGGGCTCCACCAACAAGCGGGCCAAGACGGTGGTGCTGCACATCGACGGGCTGGACGACTCGGTACGCAGCGCACCCTCTGTCTGTTCCCCTCTGGAAGTCTCTCTGTCCGTCTCTATCCTGCTGGCTGTCTCTGTCAGTCTCTCTCCCTCTGGAATCTTGCTCCATCAGTCTCTCTTTCTCTCTCTCCCTGTGTCTCTTTCTGTCTCGGTCTCTTTCTCTTGCTCTTCTCTCTCTCGCTCTCTGTCTCTGTCTCTTTCTGTCTCTCTGTCTGTCTCTTTCTCTCTGTCTCTGTCTGTGTCTGCCTCTCTCTCTCTCTCTGTGTCTGTCTTTTTCTCTCTCTACTCTCTTCTCTCTCTTTCTCACTCTCTCTCTCTCTGTCTTTCCCTATACCTTTTCTGTATGTGTTTCTCTCTGTCTTTCATGTTGTTTTTCGATGTTATGGAAACAGCAGTGTGTGTGTGTGTGTGTGTGTGTGTGTGTGTGTGTGTGTGTGTGTGTGTGTGTGTGAGAGAGATGTAAATGTCAGACATTGAACAGCAGGGTGCTGGGATTGAACCTGAACGCTGCACAGCGGGGCAGCTAGCACAGAGCCAGATCAAATTACAACACACAGGCACAGCTAGCTGCTAGTGGCTCGGCGGCAGCAGTAAGGAACACGCTTAAAAAACAAAAATATGCCGGGCAGTATTTCTCTATAGGCGCAATCCGTAGGAGTTAATTGATTGTAATAAATGAGTCTCCTCCCTCTCCCCCCCCCCCCCCCCCCCCCCCCCCCCCCCTTCCGATGGCAGTTGGTCAACAAAAGGTATTTACTGGAGCTTCAATCCGCAGCTCAGTTGTTAGACTCCCAGCCCGTAGGTTTGATTCCCCCAGTCTACCCAATGTGCTCCATTGAGCAAGCTGCCCAAGCCTGCTCCTCCTAACTAGCACAAGCCCACTAGCAGTCCCATACTGTCCCCCTTAGGTTGGTTTTGATTTATGATTGTAAGGTTGCAAGCATTTGTATTGATTTGATATGCAACTACAATGTGTAACACTTCCAGTTATTCCACTGTCATGAATGTTGTCATCACAGGTACTGAGTTATAAGAGGATATATTTAGAAATGTAATTTAGGCGGCGATCTTTGAAACGTGTCTGACATCACAATGCCTGGTTTGTCCTCACCGCGGTGTGGGCGTTCAGGCTCGGCGGGGCATGTGTGAGGAGGCCCTGCTGAAGATCCGCGGGGTCATCAGCTTCACCTTCCAGATGGCTGTGAAGAGATGTGTGGTGCGGATCCGCTCGGACCTCAAGGCGGAGGTGAGCTTCTGGCTAGGGGATGCTACAAATCATACCCATAACTACTGCTATGAGTATGTGATGGATCAGCTAAAACGCAGCATTAATCTAGCGTATGTTATGTCTGTTATCCCATTTGTGTTTAATAAAAAGTCTAATTAAAACTGTAATTTCCTTTTGGAATAGATAACAGAAACTGCCCTAGCTACAAATTAGAATACCTCCCCATTCCACCTGGAGGCAGACTTGTAAAGTGCTGTATAGATAACCTACATATACATGAGCTCTAAGCCAGCCTAACTGTCCACTGTCCCTGCTAGGCCCTGGGAACAGCCATCAACTCCACCAAGGTGCTGACCGCCCAGCAGGTGTTGAAGGCAGAGGACGGAGGAGAGGTGAGTGTCGCCACGACGACCCGCCCCAGACAGATGATGATGATGATGATGATGAAGAACAACAGAACTATAATGATATATTTTAACTTAAGCATTTATTTTTGTGTTTTGACTATAAGATACGCTATTTTGACGCAATACTTCTAGTCGCCATCAGGGGTCAGGCTTGGCTCACTCATGTTGATCCGTGTGTGTGTGTGTGTGTGAGAGAGTGATTATAATTAGCATGTGGTTGTGTGTTTCAGCGCATGGTGCCATTCCACGAGGGCGAGGCGGTGGCGGTGGAGGAGAACACGGACATCCCGGACTACCTCCCCGAGGACGAGAGCCCCTCCCAGGACCCCGACAAGGCGGTGACGCGCGTGGGCGCCATCGGTGACGGATCGGGCTGGCTGAGCACCGCCGCCAACTTCCTGACCCGGTCCTTCTACTGGTGACCACTTCCTGTTGCGTTGCTCCCCCCGTGTGTGTCTCCTCTCCCTCCCAGCCCCCCTCGTCAACAGTCCTACCTGTGAAACTGACTGGCACCTCAGACGGTTTTCAGCCTCCTCCTCCACCACCACCTAGTGCGGGCCGTCTAGCGCCACGCGTCTCTGGCCGCCGCGACCGAGCGATGACCAGGCCACGGTCCGCTGCAATAACCTGTATATACATGAGCTGCTGATGCCTCGCGACAAGCTAACAAGCTAGCCCACCACTGGCTGACTGCACAACTGTTATTGTTATGGTACTACACGAGACGTGGGTACGCCTCACACCACTTATAGCCAGAAGGATTTGAATTGGGCTACCATTTTTTATTTTATTTTATGTACGTATTTTTTTTTTTCATCAAAGCAAAAGCCATGCGGGGGTCCGAGGTCTTGTGGCTGACGTCGGATGAGGATTCATCCCATGACTGAATCTGTTGTTTGTCAAAAAGAACAATTATTTTCCTTTTTTTTGTGCATGGTGTGATTCAAAAAAAAAAAAAACTTGCTAATTTACTCATCCTCTTTATTTTATATTTTGGGTTGTTACTTTTCCTGTCCTTCTGCGAGGAGTGTTCTTGAAAAATGTCCTTCAGATCTTGCTTTAGCACCCTCTGTTCTGTTTATTTGTGTCTTGTTTCTTCTCTTTGATGCCTAATGAAGATAATTCTGTGAAGAATTATTATTATGCCAATTTTATTTAATTCATTCTCAGTTGCTTCGATCTGTTTGATCAATCGCAAAAGACTAATCCTCGACGAGTCAGTTATCTTAGGATGATGCGGTGACCCTAACCCCAGCTTGCAAAGGAGGTTCAGAATGCATGCTCAGTTGCCAAAATATCCCATCTTGAAACGTGTTGACATCATGCTCAATTCTCTCCATGATGTCATGCCCCTATGGTTTTGTAAATCCTAAACAAATGTTCTTCACTTGAGCCAGCAGTGTCCTTAAAGAAAAGAGAGCAGCTACAGACTATCCTAGACTCGGTTAGCAGACCATCTTGCTCCTGAGGCTAGGGACGCAGAGTAGGCCTTAGGGCTGTGGGAATGGTGCCTGGTATCCTGCTATGTATGAAGGAATTAGGTATTTTAAATCTGAATAAGTAATGCTGAGTTGCTGATCTGTGTTCACTACATCTCAATGTTCCCACAACAATTTCAACAATAGGACAAGGTAGTCGTCGAAGGTCTTTGATTGGGTCATACACGTCGACAAATGACTTGTCACTTTTAATTCTAATTGCCCCCTCTTTGATTGTCCTCTCAGTGACCCATTGACATGTGGGGCACACGAACCGCTGACCAGACAGGTTTAATTTGTGCCGTTTATGTGGGGTGGATGTCGAGATGATTTAAGGTCATGTCACTGGATGGACTGTGTGACCTCAGACCCTTTAAAGTGAAGCAAGGATCCAGAGAACCGCAGCAGGAAGACTTGTGCAAGTCACAGCTGGGGTTTATAAAGGTGGACGGTGTAGAATGGTGTGGCATCTTCGCAGGAATTTAATATAATATTCATAAATTTGTGATAATCCCATGAAATGAGGATTGTTACTAGAATTACTAGAACGAGCTCTTTATATCAAAATAGGGAGAGGACCCTCTTCCA
>NC_079434.1:2839252-2861752 GCF_026213295.1 Gadus chalcogrammus | reverse complement strand
CTCCATCGTGGGGTTGCTGGTTGAGATCCGCGGGGTAGCCTTGGAGCCTTGGCGTCAGAGCGGTGCCTCTGTGATGAGCTGACAGCAGAGTTTCTGCTGTGCATTCCGGGGAAGCTTTTAAAAGTCAGGACAAAATAGCATAAGATATATTATGAGGTACATTTTAAAGTGTTTCTGTTTTTTGCTGTGCGTAAAATGAGAGAACTGAATATGTAAAGAATATTTTTGTGATACGGATTCTCTGACAATATAAATAAATATGATTAAATATTGAATGCAAAAAATGTAATTGTATTCTACTTGAACTGAGTTAAGTGTGTGTATGATGTTTCTTAGTACAGGAAGTTAACTTTTTTGTCTATTTTTACACCCAGATAAATCAATTCATTATTTAAAAAAAAGTGTGATATTTCACATACGTGACGGTACAAGCCTATTACACAATTTTAAGATGGTGTGTGTGTGTGTGTGTGTGTGTGTGTGTGTGTGTGTGTGTGTGTGTGTGTGTGTGTGTGTGTGTGAGGCCCCCACGCTCTCTCTCTCTCTCCTCCAGAACAAGTGGACGTTGTGGTGAGCAACAGACCCATCTGGTGTGCCCTCTCCTCCAACTGGTGTGTGAACGTGACGTAGCGCTCCGGGCCGCTTCCTCGTGTTCCAACATCACACCAGTGGTACCTGAACAAACACAGCCCCAACCCGCTCCAAACGCACAGCACAACACACTCAAAACACAGCAAAGTACGATCATCAAGGAGATGGTCAAGATTTAGTATTTTTATCTGAAAACATATTCAGTCGACATATTAAGGCATAGGAGCGGTTGTACCTGAAATAAATAGGACAGAACCACGATCCCCCAGAGTTTGTTCAAGTCCAACTATGACCAACCAGTGGTAACTGAAAAAAACGAACAAAAGTTGGATCTTCATTATGGTAAACAATATTTTTAATCCAACTTTTTCTTTCCATTTCCATTTATGATCTTGGTCCTTATGTAGTGTGATTAAGTGCTATTAAAAAACATAAACTTTTTCTCAAACTGGGGGGAGAGTCCAGGTTAGGGGGAGAGAGTGTCGGTGTGTATTCCTATAGGCTAGAGGAGCACATGAACTGACCATGATAATAATCACAGTGAGATCTATGTTTATTTTTATTGAAGTTTGATAAATACTATATAAAAATGGACATGTTGTTGAACCACTCGGCTGTAACTTCTCTTCAGCTCACTGAGGCACTGGGGTACTCATGTCTGCGGGACAGTAGAGATGAGGAGATCTCAACGTTAAACCGCAGACCAGAGACCGGGGGGGGGGGGGGTTATGGGTGGGAGAGGGAGGGGGAGTGTAGTGGTGGGTTTGTGGCAACGTTGCCGAACAGAAGGTCTGCACTCCCCCCACCCACTCCCTCCCTCCCTCCCTCCCTCCCTCCCTCCCTCCCTCCCCTCCCTCCTCAAATCAAACCCTCTCTCCACCATTGCCTTTCTTTCCCTCTCTGTCTCTTTTCCCATCTCTCTACCCCTCTCTCTCTCTCTCTCTCTCTCTCTCTCTCTCTCTCTCTCTCTCTCTCTCTAACCCCTCTCTCTCCTCTCTCTCTCTCTCTCTCTCTCTCTCTCTCTCTTCTCTCTCTCTCTCTCCTCTCTCTCTCTCTCTCTCTCTCTCTCTCTCTCTCTCTCTCTCTCTCTCTCTCTCTCTCTCTTCCATCGTCTCTCTCTCTCTCTCTTTCTCTCTCTGTCTATCATGTGTTCCCCCGCCCCTCCCTCGCCCCCCTCTCTCTCCCTCCGTAGAGCAGTGGCAGATGGCTGCAGATGAATCTCTCATAATCATGTCAGGACGCCGTCTCCGATCCCAATTCATCTCTTTAAACACATTTCATCAGACGCACAATCACACCAAGATGAAGGCAAGGGCCCCCGGAAGGCAAGGGGACCAAAGCAAACACACACGGACCCACACGCACACAGACGCACAAAGATTGTCAGAGCGGGCCATCTTTGTGTGTCTGTGTGTGTGTGTGTGTGTATACTTTCTGCTCCGGGACTCTAACACCACTTAATCACGTCTGTGTGCTCTTGCAAAGGCCTCCTCCTTGGTGGACGATCGATCGCACACACTCTTGTATCCCTGCCCCTCTGTCATCCCCGCTCCTCCACTCGTGTCTTCATTTAGGCATTTGTCATTGTGTGTTTCTCTCTTGTCCCGATCGCAGACTCCAGTCTTCACTTATGAAGCGCATCCTTTCTCCTTCTCATCATCTGGCTGAGAGGTGTATAACTCCCCCCCCCCCCCCCCTCCGCCCAAACACACACACATATTCACCGACACACACACACACACACACACACACACACACACACACACACACACACACACACACACACACACACACACACACACTCTCACTCACGCACACACGAACCCACGCACACACGCACCCAAGCAAACACATGCACACGCTCACTCACACACGCACACACACACACACACGCACACACACACACACTCACACACACACACACACACACACACACACACACACACACACACACACACACACACACACACACACACACACACACACACACACACACACACACACACACACAAACACACACAAACACACACTCACACTCTCATTCAGTCCCAGCTTTCCAATGGCTGCTCTCTTTATTGGGGAGCTTCTCTGCCAGGCGATTATTTACCACAAAGTGAATCGTGAAGCCCTTTCCACACCACTTCTCTCTCTCTCCTTCAGTGTCATCACCCCCCCCCCCCTCCCCCTCCCCCCCACTGTGTGACCCCCGTCTCCGTCCCCCGACCCCCGCTGCTGCCACCACCACCCATGCGTGCGATGCTGTTAATTGTGGTATCAGGTGAAGTCGGTCTCACCCCATTTCCAGAGCCATGCTCTGCTGGGGCCATTCTCTCCCCTCTAAAGGCCACCGCTGCCCCCATTTCACAGCCTCCTCCACGTCCCATTTACCGCCACCTCCTCCAGCTCCTCCGCAGGCCGCACACATCAATGGTTTGTTTTGCTCTTGTTTTTCTGACTGGCTAACTCCTGTCCCTCCCCCATGGCCACCCTCACCCTTGATCCACTCTCCTCCTCCTCCTCCGTGATGTATTAACCCCCCCCCCCCCCCCCCACCCTCCCTCCCTCGCACATTGTTCACTCGCTCATTTCGCTGTCTAAATGTGTGTGTCTGTGTGTGGAGAGAGAGACAGAGAGAGAGAGAGAGATAGGGAGGGAGAGACCCCTTAGTTTTCAGGTCACATTACCTGTTATTTCCTCTGTTGGTCGGTCTCTCTCTCTCTCTCTTTCTCTCTCTCTCTTTTTTTCTCTCTCTCTCTCTCTCTCTCTCTCTCTCTCTCTCTCTCTCGTCTCTCTCCTCTCTACTCTCCATCCTCTCTCTCTCTCTCACTCTCTCCTCCTCTCTCTCCCCTCTCTCTCTCTTCTTCCATCTCTAATCTCTTCTCGCTCCTCTCTCTCTCTCCCTTCCTCTCTCTCATCTCTCTCTCCTCGCTCTCTCTCTCTCTCCCTCTCTCTCTCTCTCTCTCTTCTCTCTCCTCTCTCTCTCTCTCTCTTCCTCTCTCCGTCTCTCTCTCCTCTCTCTCTCTCCTCTCTCTCTCTCTCTCTCTCTCTCTCTCTCTCTCTCTCTCTCTCTCGCTCTCTGTTACACCACCTCTTCTTCTTCATATTATTCATCCTCTGCTTCCTCATGATGCATCAGTTCTACTTATAAAGACCTGTCCTTCACTATTCATCCACATCATGACATCATGACATCATCATCATCATCATCATCATCATCATCATCATCATCATCATCATCATCATCATCATCATCATCATCATCATCCTCATTGATTTCATCATCAGCATATTCATCAACTTTATCACCCTTATTACCTTCATCCATTATCATCCTCTTCATCATCCTCAGCAGCAGCAGCAGAAGCGTGCATCATCATCATCATCATCATCATCATCATCATCATCATCATCATCATCATCATCAGGAGAGGTCACCTGTGCCCTGGTGAATCAAGTTGCTGGTTTATCTGTGTTTCTTGTTAAAGAGTTTCTTGTGTTGTAGGTTCATTTTGTGTTGGATGATCATGTACTGATGCACTGAAATAGGAAATGTAAAGTTAGATTGAGCCGGTGGCCATCTTGTGGGACAGATCCCACAGACCGACAGAGATAGCCCCCTTTCGACATGACGCCTCAGCACGGCCTTCATCACGGTGTGACGTCAACCTCACGTCTCCTATTGACGAGGAACTGTTAAATGACGAGTCGCCTTTAACAGAGGGGTGGTGGAGTCTCTGTGACACTTTGTGAGCGGGAGTGGACCGCGGGCAGGGGTGTTTGCGTGTGATTGTTTGTGAGCGTTTTGTATGTTGTGTGTTTTTGTGCATCAACACAGAAACCAGACTTTCCATTATTTTCCCTCTAACTTTTTTGTTGATTTTTGAATTATTCATGAGACAAACTGAAGATCTCTCATTAACATAGAACAAAAAATTGCAAATTTATGGAAACTCCTAATTACTTGCCTTATTTGCCATGACCATATTAAATATTCATAAATATGTGATTATTCCCTTGATTTGACTGTGTTTCAGTTTAATCGGCTATTCTAGCTTGACGAAAGCTGCAACCCAGCTTGTGCTAAGTACACAAACCAAAACAAAACCAGACGCTTTTGCACAAAAAAAAACACATTTTTAAACCACAAGACATCCCATTATTTTGCTGGAAAACGAGCCCTCACAGTATTTATAAATATCTAAACGCCCCAAATCTCAGAGGGGCTATGGGCTCATCGTGATTCAAAACAAGCTTTTCTTCTTTATTGATTTAAAAGATTTCCCCATCTGGCGAGTACATACCCATGTGTATTACCTCCTCAGAAGAGAGGGGACACTTTCAGGTAAGAACATGGCCACGCTTGAGTTTACCTGTGTGCGCGATGTTGTGCGGTTGTCATTTCAAACTGCTAGCATATTGACAGCAGTACAGCTTTGGATAAAGACCGTCCCCCTGTGCATTGGAATGAGTTCCAGTAAGTTGCAGGAAGGATACGAAAAAAACAACAACACAACAACAAAAGACCAAAACAGTTCAGTCAAGTACAGCCTATCGCAGCCCCGGTTTAATTTCATAGTGATTCAAAATCAAAACACATCCATTTATCTGGCTGTCATCCAGAACTAATCGCTTCATTTCCACTCTGCAGCCTAAAAAAAAACCATGCAGATTTCTCTCCCGATTGGCCCAAAATTGAGAGGAAAAAAAAGCGTGGAGCGCTAAACGAGAGTAAAGACGAGTCTCTGTTTGAGTGTATTTCTGTTCTTCTCCCCTCGTCTTCGCTCAAACCCCCAGTTGGTGGCTGCAGCGCGATGCCAAGAGCGTGTAATAAAAAGGAAGTCTCTGGGCCCATCTGGGACGATCACACAGGGTCCCTGGCTGTCGACGCGCCCGTTGGCAAGGCAGCGTTTAACCTCAAATTTATGACTTCGTTATATCAGAATTAATTACAGATATTTCATCGCAAAGTGAGTGGCGTTGACGAAGACGGTAAGCGCTGGCAATTTACCTCTATTTGTGGATTAATCTGAGCCCACCTGTGATGCTTGGTGCGCTAAGTAGGTACATCAGTTTTAATTACAAGCCTCTGAGAGTGGGTTTAGTTAAATTACGGTATTAATTATCACATTTAGCAGATTTCAGAGTGACAAAACGGTTGTGGACAAGCACTTCTCTCAAACCTCCTGTTCGCCGCCCCCCCGCCCCCCCCACACACGTCAGGATTCGCTCGCGTCCTTCAGACCACCTTCAAACTGTCGGATGCAACGCGGAAACCAACTTCAAGATTCGTCATATTTCACACACAGTCAAAAAGCCAAATCGCCGCTCATCACAACCATGGATGAGCAAATACATCAACACCCTCCTTCCAGAGTGGTAGATACCCCCAGACTTTTGGATTAACCATAAGGAGGTAACAGATGATAAATTGTGGGGATATATATATATATATATATATATATATAAAATAAATAGCAGCTAGATATTCTGGCGACGCCCTGTGTAATGACAAAGGTAAGTGTCCTTAGTTCACACCATTACCCCCTGCAGTCAGCCTCAGTCCGTCTCACTCACATCTCCTCAAGGATCATTTGATTCACGCTCTGCTGCCACTTGCACACCGACTACATCTGAGAGAGGAGGAAAAAATAACAACCTTTGACCCAAGGGACCCATTTAATACAGAGAACGTATAGAATTATACCGTCCGCACGGTACATTAATTTCACAGTTTATATCCAATTTGCGAG
Organism: Gadus chalcogrammus; assembly: GCF_026213295.1. Classification (NCBI taxonomy): domain Eukaryota; kingdom Metazoa; phylum Chordata; class Actinopteri; order Gadiformes; family Gadidae; genus Gadus; species Gadus chalcogrammus. The sequence goes on along the minus strand of NC_079434.1, from coordinate 2,855,411 downwards.
TTTTTCCACACCCAAAGATTGGAAAAGCCAAATGTCTTTTAGGGGATGATTTAGAGTGTGCGGAATGGACACAATGGCAAATGGACTTTTATGTTTTAAATGTGATTTCTTTCAGACATCCGCGCAGAGGCCAGAGCAAATATATTCACAGCCCGGAGCTAATGTTGTAAAGAGCACTAATGCTACAGTGTACTTGAAGTCTTATAGACTGGATCCCACTAAGTTATGGCCGTTGTCAGACGAGCCCCAGCCGGGTCAGGGGAAACGTTGAAATGGATCCAAGAACGGAAGGGAGAGAGAATTAGGCAGAGAGATGGAGAGAGAGAGGGGGAGAGAGAGGAAGAGCGAGCGAGAATGGGAGAGAGAGGCAGAGAGGAAGAAAGAGAGAGAGAGAGAGAGATAGAGGGGAAGCGAGAGGGAGGGAGAGAGTTGTGCCCCGTTTAGCCCTTGGCTAAAGATCTCCCCTACCAAAGTACTGTATTAATCATACTCACAAAACACCATTAGACTATGTCATTCTATTAAAGAAATCACATTATCGTACATTTCATTAATTAAACTGAGAACCCAAGTCACCCAGTTCAGGAGCACCCACCCAGAGGGTAAGAGGAGGGCGCTATGGGGGAGGGGGGGGAGGGGTTGTAGAGGGTGCCAGTGGGGGAGAAGGGTAGCAAAGACAGGGTGTTTTACCAATTTAACACACTGCGCTCTCCATCTCCCTCAAAGTGAAATCAAGAGGGGGAGAGGGGAGACACTTCCCTCCCTGCCCACCCCCGCAGACAGGAGCCAGAGAGGAGAGGCTGCTGAGATGAGCCCCTCCGAGCGGCTCAAGGCCCGGCTCTGACACAAACAAACATGGAGTGGAGGTGAGGGGACCCTCGTGTCATGAATACCCCTTCTCCTGAGGAGCTCTCCAGCCACACACACACACACACACACACACACACACACACACACACACACACACACACACACACACACACACACACACACACACACACACACACACACACACACACACACATACACACGCACATGCACTTGCACGCACACACAAAAATCCACAAATAGAGATACACACATACATACACACACACACACACACACACACACATAGAGATACACACACAAACATACACACACACATGCACATTCACGCACTCAGTTGCACACACAAACATACACACACACACATACTAGGTGTGTATACATTGAGATATACACACATAGACACAAAAAGCATGCATGAATATGCACCAACACACACAGTAACATACACACACACACACATACATAGAGATACAAGCACACACACACAGACACACACCTCTTCATTATCATTTGTCATTCTATGCAATTAGAGTGTAGATTGTGGCAACAAAACCAAGAGAGATGCACAATTAGATACAGATGAAAAGAGATAATGAGGGATCCAGGTAGATGAACCCATTCTGCAGACGTGCGGAATTGACTTCCTTCCTGTGGAAAAGAGATGAATATCTCATGAAATCATCAATTTAAATATATCCGACGCTGGGGTAAAGTGTGGATTTCTACATCAGCATCCTGGCATTACACCTCGAACAACAAATAACAAAATAAACAATACATAACTGAATAAATTGCATTATATACATGTCCAAATACAGATTGTAGATTCAAATTGAATCTCAAACAAGATGATTTCATTTGAAAATTATAACATAATGTGTTGTTTGCTTAGATATATTCATATTTAGAACCAACAGCAAATTTTAGCTTTAATTATTTTTTCTTATTTCTTATTATCATTATTATCCTTTCCCTGCTTTGTATTTTCCCTCATCTCACTCCTTGCTCGGTGCCTGCTCTCACATTTGCTTCCTTTTTTTCCTTTGTCCCCATCTCCATCTGTCCCTTTCAGTTTCTTCTCTTTCTCTCCCCCTCTCTATCTTTCGCTCTCTCCGCCCTCTCTCTCTCCATCTCCCTCTCTCTCTCCGACTCTCTCTCTCTCTCTCTCTCTCTCTCTCTCTCTCTCTCTCTCTCCAACTCTCTCTCTCTCGGCCTCCCCCTCTCTCTCTCTCTCTCTCTCTCTCTCTCTCTCTCTCTCTCTCTCTCTCTCTCTCTCTCTCTCTCTCTCTCTCTCTCTCTCTCTCCCTCCCCTCTCTGTGTCTGCCTGCCTCCTTCTACCTTCCCTCGTTCTGATTAGCATGTGTAGTGTATGTTCCGTCACGCTGTAGTGTTGACCTGTGCTGTCAGATCCCTGATTGCCTCCCTGATTCACTCTCCTTGTTTTGTAATGTGCAATCAATCATAATCAATTAGCCAAAATGTTGAATCATTAAAACCATTATCATTAATTAAAATAATTATCACTTTCTGCCAATGCTCCATTACCAGTGTTGTCTAACGTGTCTGCCGCGCTATGAGTTTCCCAGCATGCATTGCAACGCCTCCCCCCACACACACACACACACACCACCAGCACCAACTAACACTCTCAGAAAGTAAAATATTTCCTAAAGTTACTGAGAAGAAACTGAACATGGAAGTCTACATGAAAGCCTGGCTGATTGGCTTGTATTTAATAATTACAATGATTCTGTATTTTCCTAACAATGGCCGTTGGCATAATTAGGGAGGATGTGACTGATTGTTTAACGCGATCAATAAATAGTGTAGGATGATAATAAGATGATGCATAATATTTTTGGAAAACATTTGAGAAAGAAGACTTCTCTTCTTTTCGTGTTTAGAATAATCCTATGACTGGCACCAAAAATACCTAAACATTAAGTATATAAATAGTGTTGAGTCCAATCACCGCAGGGCAGCTTCCCCCAAGAAGTCTCTGACAAAAACTAAAGAGTTTCCTCATTGTGTGAACCGTTGTACTAATGCGACTGTACAGCACTCTCTGCCACCTCTGCTCTTTCTCTCTCCCTATCAGTCTCTCTGTCTCTCTCCGGTTCTTTCTCTCTCCCTATCCATCTCTGGATCTCTCTCCTGTTCTTTCTCTCTCCGTATCCGTCTCCCTGTCTCTCTCATGCTCGAGCAGGAGCTGTCGTGTCGCCCACCTCAGACGCACGTCTCTGTTCCATAAAGAGACGAGAGGGATGGCGCCGTGACGCTAGGCCGAACATTAATGATGTGTAAACATTCAGCGCTGGAGAGGCAGGGCGCCCGTTTAAAAAGCCCCCAGGGAGACGAGGCGAGAGGGACCGAGTCTCAGAGAGAGAGAGAGAGATGGTATTCAGTTAAGCCCAGGACACGGCTTCACCCCAGAGTGCTAATCCCATCGCTCCCCGCACTCGCCCAAACCTGGAATAGACCTGTCATTCCCCTGCCCTCAATAATTGCTTGTGTCAAATTTCCTTTGAATGCGAGCGCATAGAGCCCTGGGGTGTGAAGGGTGAATGTGCACACACACGCCATAGAGGTGTGCGTGTATCCGTGTGTGTTGCGTGTGTGTCTGTGTGCGTGTTCATCCGTGCATGTGTGTGTGTGCATGGCTGTGCAAGGCTCTTTGTTTTTTCAGTTCTTTCATTGGTCTTCTCGCTCCCCTGGGTACGGGAGAGGACCATGTGGGGTTAGGTGTGGTGGGGACAGGGGTGGTGGAGGCGGAGGGGGTGGTGGTGTGGGAGGGAGGGGGGGGGTCGGTAGGGACAGGGATGGTCGGTAGGGGGGTCCGCATCGCTCACCGCCACCTGGGTGAAGCAGCCGTCTCATTAGGGTCATGCCACCCCCGGTGGAGTGTGAGTCAAGAGGAAATGGGCCTGAACATTGCACAGTATCCCCCCCAGTCTGAGCTCCATTAAGCCAGGCATCCTTACCCCGCGATGGATGTAGATTATTACGCCAGCACCCCCCATCCATCGTAAAACAGAGGCCGTCGTAAAAGAGGGGTGGGGGGGGGTGGGGGGGGGGAGGCATGGTGGCTGCCTCGCTCTCTAACCACGTAGGGGGTGTCTCTTTCCCGTTTGATTCCGACCTGCTGTCCTGTGCTGTTATTCCCTCTCTTTCCTTCTCTTTGCCCCCTCTGTCCGGCCAATACAGGCCCACCATAGCCATACAAATAGACCCTAATAAAGACCCCTGATGTTAACTATGCCGCCAGCAGGACGCACACATTCCTCATCATCTTCATCCATTTTGGTGGTCCTTTGGGACCATTGTACGGCAATACATTTTGTCGTAAAATGGCCTATTTAATAGTGTGTGGTAGTGTGTTATTAAAGTAAACCCTCCATACCACAATAGTGTTCTTCAATCCTTGCCTTCGTCATGCCCAACCAAATGTGACTGGCAGTGAAATAGACGGTTTGGATACACACCACCACCCCCACCACTACCATCCCCATCCCCACCACCACCCCCCCTAACCCCAGCACCACCCCCCCCCCCCCCCCCAGCACCTCCACCCCCAGCTCCTCCTTCTGCCCGGTGGCATGCGGAGAGGAACCAGAGGAACAGGCGGTGTGACAGGAGGGACCCTTTAACATGTGGCACCGTCCTTGTTCCTCCGCCGCGAGACGCCCCCGCCACCCCCACCCACCGACATGTTATGGAGGAGCCCTCATCACCCACACCTGATTGCATTACTGGCAAACGGTCCTCAGGAATGAGTGTAATTGTGTCCCCATTAAGGGACCTGGAGGGTGACGGCCGGGCCCTAAAACGGAGGGCTGACTTTTGTCAAAACAGCACATTATCAGCAGCGTCTGTGCTGACGGTGTGCTGCCAAACCGCTAACGGAACAAACCTTTAGCACTCAGTTATCCTTCTTGACAAGTTCTGCACTCCAGGCTGTAGATATTATTGCATTTCATTTCATCCTTTTCATGCAACGCCCCACCGGAGGAAGAGCAATTTTTAGTGTTGTAAACAAGTCTGAACTAAAGATAGATACAGTCTCCTCCTCTCCCAACTCCTCCTCCTTCACCTCCTGCTCCCTGATGAAGGGCTGCGTGGTGCTCCTGTTCTGGGGGAGGGGGGAGAGAGAGAGAGAGAGAGAGAGAGAGAGAGAGAGAGAGAGAGAGAGAGAGAGAGAGAGAGAGAGAGAGAGAGAGAGAGAGTGAGAGAGAGAGAGAGAGAGAGAGAGAGAGAGAGAGTGAGAGAGAGAGAGAGAGAGAGAGAGAGAGAGAGAGAGAGAGAGAGAGAGAGAGAGAGAGAGAGAGAGGGACAGAGAGAGAGAGAGAGAGAGAGAGAGAGAGAGAGAGAGAGAGAGAGAGTGAGTGAGAGAAAGTGGCTTGGCTGTCATGTCATAAAGGATGCAGTCAGAGGGAGCAGACATGATTTCATGGCTAATGATTCCCGCACTAATATCAGTGTGGGCTGCAGAGGGGATAACCAAGTTGAGCTGTCTTAGCTCAAATGATTCAATTAGGCCAGCTGTCCCTATTTGTCATGGCTCAACTGGCTTCTAGATTACCTTTCCAGCGCCTCCTTACGTGTCTCTGCACTGAACTTACCAGCTCAACAGTTTCAGAGGATAGAGGGAGGGAGAGAGAGGGGCAAAGGGAAGGGGGAGAGAGAGATAGAGAGAAAGGAAAAGAGAGAGGGTAGGGTGAAGGGGAGGGAGAGGGAGAGGGAGAGAAAAGGGGAGAGAGGGAGACAGAGGAAAATGCATAGCCGAAAGAATACAATAACAAGTTGTTCCATTTGAGAGGTGACTAAGGGCCCTTGTGTTTATTTGGAGGAGGCCCTCAGTGTGACTGGAAAGCTGGAGATCTGGAATGGAAAATAAAAATACACCCTGTCAGTGCATGTATTCTTAGCATTGTTACATAAAGAGGATTAGCCGGCATTATGATAATGTAAAAATCAATCTGTTTAGAAATCTCTCACCTGGTTTATTTCAAAATAAATGTTTACACCTTCCGTACCTACGCGCTGTAATTAAGGCAGTGTCTTTACACATATCCAGAGCAGCCTGTGAATGGAGGAATAAAGGGGAGCGTTTGTCCTTGGCAGACAGCTCCTCACTGTCTTGTGTGAGCGTCCATTAAGTGTGCTGGATCTGTGCAGGATTTAATCCAGAAACCACTGGAGTCATTAGCGTTGATTGAGCTGATGAATCACAGGGCAAAGTCCTCTTCCTTTCACTTTCATATAGTTAAACTCACATCTGTGTCAACTAACCTCATCAAATATAATTAACACTATTGTCAGATTCAGGTCATCTACTAGGTGGGGATTAAAATGGCAGGGTATTATGGTAAAATATCCTGACTTTGGGTTATAAAGGTAAATTGGTATTAGTAAAGTGACATTTGTGTGAGGACTTTCGGTGCTGCATAAATGACTTAATAAATTGCATCTTCAAAGCTTAAAATAAATACGGCCCTCTCTGAGGACGTATCCGGGCAGTGTTCACATCGTTAGCCTCATGAGACACTTCACAACACTCAATAAACATTCGGCCTGCCCCTATTTAATGTGATATGCTTCATGAGTAGCATGCGCAGTATTTATGCATCCACGACCCTAACACAAATGATGTTTCCCTTCTCAGTCTTCGTGGCTAAATACTACATTTAAAGCAGTTCATGCTCCGGCGGCGCTGATACGGAGCATAATAGGACAACCCAAGTGGAAGCCAAAGCGCTTTAATAGGGAGTCATTCCTCTCAGATCCTCACGGCACATGTCCTCTAACAGGACCAGGATGCGTAAAGTCTGACGTCTCAAAAGAAGCCAGTCCTTGTATGTTTTTTAAGGGGATTGTTTCTTCAAACGCCTGTAGTTGGCTCCGTATGAGTCTCGTTTTAGACTTATTTGAGTCTCATTTGAAGCTGTTCACTTCCACAATAACCACAATAGAGCGACACTAAACATAACTGCGCCCCAAGCTCACACATTCTTTACATTATACTGATACACGTCAACGTTGATAAGATGACCTCAATTGCAATAAAGCAAAGACCTCTTTGTATGACGTCAACTTTATTTTTACATTTTTTACGTGAAAAGGAAACACGTTCATTAGCAGAGCTGGCCAGGACATTCTGTTTATCTCTTCATTTCATAAAGCCTTTAATAAAGCCTTGAATAAACCCTTGAATAAACCCTTGAATAAACCCTTGAATAAAGCGCACAGCGTCAGTCTGTGCTCTGCCCCCCGGTCCACCGGGGCCCCTTATCGGTACAGAGACAGTTTATTGATCAGAGACCGTTTACTGATCAGTACAGAGACAGTTTATGGATCAGAGACCGTTTATTGATCAGAGATCGTTTACTGATCGGTACAGAAACCGTTTATTCAGAGACCGTTTACTGATCGGTACAGAGACAGTTTATTGATCAGAGATCGTTTATTGATCAGAGATCGTTTACTGATCGGTACAGAGACCGTTTACTGATCAGAGACCGTTTACTGATCGGTACAGAGACTGTTTATAGATCAGAGACCGTTTACTCAGAGACCATTTACTGATCAGTACAGGGACAGATTTCTGATCAGACACCTTTAACTGATCGGAGACCGTTTACTGATCAGAATCCGTTTACTGATCGGCATAGAGACAGTTTGCTGATCAGAGACCGTTTGAGTTTACTGATCGGTATTGAGACAGTTGACTGATTGGAGACTGTTTACTGATCAGAGACAGTTTACTCACAGTTTGTTGATCGGTATAGACAATCTGCTTATCAGAGACGGTTTACTGAGCAGTATTGAGACAGATAACTGTATTGACAAATTGTTTAAAAAAATAATAATCCTCTGGCGTTAAAGCTACTCTTTCCGTTGGTGAATCACTATCTCTGCTGATTTGACCGAGCTTTGAACAAAAGCAGAAAGGGAGAGATGGCAGAGAGATGGGAGAGAGATGGCAGCTCCTCGCCTCAGTTGTCAACAGTGTGAGAAGCACCATCCTTATCGTCATGATTGAGTAAACCGGCCTTTTAGAGAAACAAATAAACCACGCAAAAAGCGACAGAAAGCCCTCATTCCATCCAACCCACTTCACACATTCGTCTTCGTTAATCCCATTCTCATCTCTTCTGTCAGAGTTTGCTACCAGTAATACGTAAGGACAAAAGGAGTGGATAGCCCCTCAATGGGCCTGTTGACCAAACCGGGGTCCTCTCATTCCTTCAACATAATACCTGTAAATTACCTCATCAAAACTGTAGAAAAATAGAATAAGAAATGCACACAAAACTTGAAAGAAGATGGATAGTTGATGCTACCTTTTTATTATATGTAAAAATAACAAAATTAGATTAAATTAAAAGAACAATGTAAAACAACCAGAGAGACCTTTATGTTTAAGTTAAATTAATTAAACAACAACAACTTGGATGGCAACAGAATGCCAAATATGCTGACTACGCTGACTGAAATCTGTTGTTTACTAACTGTATTAAAACATGAGGGAGATGAACCAGCCTGTCAACGCTCCGTCCCTGGGGATGCAATGTTTTGATCTGGGTATTAGTCACATGACCTGGGTAACTGACGGCTTCGCCCCTACTGTAGCGCATTCAGAGTGTGGGAGCTGTTGGTAAACCTCTCTCTCCCGCTCTCGCTCTCCTCCCGGCGTATACGTGGCGCATGGCAGAGCTGCAGTGCATCATGGGTGCAGCTGAGGCCATGCCAAAACCCCATTTGGAGCAGGTCCAGCGCTTCATTGGAAAGTAATGGTTTTCAGTGAGCTGAGTTATGACCAGCTGTTTGCAGACAGTGTGTGACACTCTGATGGTGCGGAACACCGTATGCTCCTTTCCAAATCAAATGATACAAGCGGTGTGACAGTGTGGAGAAACATCTGTCATTAGCAATTTTCAGCACGCACCACTAATTCTGGACAGAATACGCCTAATGAAGTTACCGCAGGAAACTTCAAATATGTGTCAGTGCGGCGAGGGTGTGTGTGCGGCCCTCAAGGCCTCTGATCCCAGCTCGTGGTGAGAGGGAGGAGTGGCTCGTGGTGGGGGTCTTTTGGATCCTGGGTGTCTTTCAAAATGCAAATCCGAAATGTTGTTTAATCAGAGAACACACACATGCGCGGCCGGCGCACACAGACACACAACAACAAATGAAGAACATGAGGTTGGCCCCCTCCTGTTATTGATCTTTCTTGTACTTGATGTCCTCTTGTAGTGGGGGCCAATTCAGAGGCCCCCCCAGTGTGTTGGGTGTGTGTGTGGAGAGGTGGTGCTACGACTCTGATCTCTGTGATGAAGGCTGAGTCGCCCTGGTCACTTGGACCTCATGAAGTCGACTTGAAGTGGGTCCTGTTATAAAGCGAGGCCGTGTCCAACACATGGGCACAGGACTCCACCTGTATCCATACCGTACTTTCTTTATTCACTTATGTTGGATTTCTGGTAAGCTGTCTGCAACAATTTGATTAAATGCTCAACAGCATTATACCCAATACAGGCTTTCTGAAGGTTTCCCTTAGCAACAGTCACTTGATGTTTTTTTTTTCTTTGGCCCAGTTGCTTCCTTCAATTTAATCACTGCCTTCAACGAGAGAGAGAGAGAGAGAGAGAGAGAGAGAGAGAGAGAGAGAGAGAGAGAGAGAGAGAGAGAGAGAGGAGAGGAGAGAGAGAGAGAGAGAGAGAGAGAGAGAGAGAGAGAGCGAGGAGAGAGAGAGAGAGAGAGAGAGAGAGAGAGAGAGAGAGAGGAGAGAGAGGAGAGAGAGAGAGAGAGAGAGAGAGAGAGAGAGAGAGAGAGAGAGAGAGAGAGAGAGAGAGCGAGAGAGAGACTTTTATTGTGCCATGCGGTGCCTGCTGCAAGTGGTCCTCTCCTCCGGAACAGTTGTTGTAGTGAGGAGAGAGAGAGAGGGACGGGTGGGCGTCTGGACCGCAGTCTGCTGCTCAAACACGAGCCGTGTGTGTGTGTGTTGCGTATGTGTGTGTGTGAGTGTGTGTGTGCGTGTGTGTCTTGCGTGTTTGAGTGTGTGCTGCTTGTGCGTGTGATGCGCGTGTGTGTGTTGCGTGTGTTAGGTGTGCATTTGTGTGAGTGCGGCTTGTGCGTGTGTGTCTGTGTTGCGTGTGCAATGTGTGTGTGTGTGTGTGTGTGTTTGGCAGTGGGCAACGGCCCAGGCGGCAGAAGGGCCCATAAACCAGCCCGTGTTAATTCTGCCGTAATTATCATGGGTGCCACATGTTAGGCAGGATGTCCTACCACTGCAGATCCACTTATAAGTTTGCGGTGGAATCCGGCCATGTTTGTGTGTGTGCCGCGTCCGCCCAGCACCCCGGAAGGACAAGTGGAGTGTGGCAGGGGGACGGAGGTGACAGTTGGTCAGCAGGACCTGAAAAAACAGAACACGGGGCTGTTTGCTCCTCACAGCTCGTCTCCTGGTCTCACCCTCTCTGCAGCGCTGTGGTGCATGCGGGTGAATAACTGACTGCACCCAGATTACAATAATCACCCATAATGCACTGAGAGAGAAGGGTGGGCTGTTGTCATAAATATGCAAAATGGCGCATGTTATTTCACAAAGGCATCGATATATATTACTGGTTGTTTTACTCTATCGCTGTGTGTTTAAAAAAATGAAGCACAGAGGCTGTGTTAATAATTTCAACTTGCAATTATTTCATTTAGAAATTTTTGAATTTTCCAAAGGTCTTTAACCGCCCTTGCATATGCATATAAAATATACTTTAATGTTTAACAGGCAAAAAAAAGATGAAACCATCTTTAGTGTCTTAGCTCCTGACGTCAAAGGACACCCCAACACAGAGTCTTGTGTCTAGCAGGCTGGAGGCAGCTCAGGTCATCACAACAGCACTCCCTAGACAGGACAAGAACCGCAAGCATTAAACATCCTGTTAGCCATGTCGACAAGCCTCAGCCTGGTAAAGCACTGTTAATAATACCCCCCCCCCCCCTCCAGAGTGACGTCACACTGTGGAGGAGAGGGAGGGAGGACTGGGAGGGAGAGGGGGAGGGAGAGAGAGAGGATGGGGGGAGAGAGGAGGCTCTTCTGCGCCACTCGCCTGGGCCATGCTTTGGCACGGCTGCAGGCTTTAGTGCTTGGAAAAATATCACACTCCTCTCTCCCAGACAAGGCTGCATGGAAAGGCTTTGTGCTTCTCCCGCCCTGACCTTCTCCCACTCCCGTGCCTCCTCCTTCGGTCCATCTGGCTCCCTGGGACGGGGACAGCATCACCCACACGCTCCGGGGGCTGTGCTCCACTGGCCGCTGCGCGTGCCGGCCTCTCCAGGAGGAAGTGTTGCTGCATGGAGCCGGCCGCCTCCGACCGCGCCGGCCGGGGCGTCTGTGGTATTGGTCGTAGGTTTTACCTCAATCCATGGCACTGTATCCTCATGTTTGATGTATTTGATCGAATAAATCTGAAAGGAGTAGCTAGTCAATTGAAATCAGGAATGAATTAATATTCATCTTGACCATCAGAGCTGCATCATAGTAATATTATTTATCTTCCCTCCGCTAATTTTTTACACCAAAGCACGCAGACATAAAAAAAGTCATTATATTTGCGTTAACATTTTTAATAATATTAACATAGAATTTATATGATTTTATAATTTTATAATATATATATGTGTGCAAATGCAGTTCTTTATTATATCCATTAGGGGGATGGAATGTGAGGTGCCTGTGTGCCCTCTCATATAATCAGTACTAGTGTGGTTTAACGGCGGGCTGCGAGAGCTTCAGACCAGTGATATTGTCATCATGGAGAATGTTGTCCGCTTAGTGGATGTCTCCCCGCCTAAATGTGCTGACGTTGATTTGCGAGGGTAATGGCTGATTAAAAGGATGGGTGACAGATAAATTTAATCAAAATTAAGGCACAATTAAACATTTCATCTCCGCTAATTACCGACTGTAGATCTGGCCCAATGACCACATGCAGTAGGAAATCAGCAACCACAACACATTTTAATGGGCCACAGCTGCCTGACGGCTTGGTGCTATTTGCACAGTGTACCAGAACTGTAATTTATGGGAGACAAAGAGAGAGGCAATCTGAAATCAGTTTAGTACCACAAACCGTTTACAATATGTAGATGCATCGAATCGCTTTTGTGTTTTTTTGTGACAGATTTTGGTTTCTGTTTGGCAATTGCTTTGTGAGATATTAGATGGATGTTGTGTTTTTGAGCGTGTGGCCGTGTTTAACCTCCACAGGAGTGAATAGTGTGTAATGTAGAGTCACGTCACAGCGCTATTTAGTGCATGCATATAAAACGCAATTGCACACGTTTTTATTTTTTAAAGTGTATGAAAGTATGTGTGTTTTTCTCCATATCCCCTCCTTTTGGCTGGAATTGGGCAGGTTTGTTGGGTTCACATTGATGCAATCAAGCCCCAGTACCCACTTGTGCCAGAGAATTAGCCTGGGAAATTCACCAAAATGTGGGAACAGCTTGGGAACAGATTGATGCAGAAGGGTGAAAAGGCTGTGGGTGAGTGTACGCGTGTGCTGAAATGGGTGTGCATGCGTGCGTGTGCTCTCCAAGCTAATTCCAAGGCAAACAAGGGAGGAGCTTCAGCTAAGTAACTCAGCTCTAGTGTGCTCTGATGCTATGTCTCCCGCGAGCTTGCGGCGCCGCTTCCACAATTAGATGGAAGTTTGCGGATGAAATCCCCTATACTGTGCCTTGTCAACCAGCAGGTTTAGGCTGTGCACATAGGGATCAGAGTCTAATTGACGGGAGAAAATACTGGATGTTCCTTCCGAGTACAACTCAGAACTTGCCCTGGGGGCGAGATGAAGTGATTTTAGATTTAGCTTTTATTGCGAACGTCACCTTTAAAAGCTGTGCGAGAAGCCATGTGTCGTCATTAGTGTAGTTGCAAATCAAGCCAAGCTTTTGTTATTTTAACATAGAGCCATTTCAAATACTTTATTTATCAAGAATTAGGGCTCTTAATGACACGATATATGCACAGAACTGGTGTTTCCTGTACGGACAATAAGAAGCACCAGGCCTCGCCCCTTTAGCATGGTCCCCTGTGCGAGGCGGACCGGGGGAGGGCTGGATGGACCTGGGGCTGGGGTCCTCCTCAGGCCAGGCCAGGCACTGCGGGCTGCTGGGTTGGAGCCCACCAAGGTTCATTTCCCTCCAGCGCTCGCTGACACCTTCAGTCTGCGAGCACTGGGCGCTGCCGGCACTTCCCCGCTGTCCCCCAGCGATCTGACCTGGAGTCCAGCTCGTATGAGGGGCTCCTCGGTCCACAGCCCGGCCCGGAGGCCTCCCTTGACCCTCTTACACACAGGGTTTATTTCTAGGTTTGGCGTGGCCCCGATTATAGGGCCCTGTCATAACCTCATTATGCTGGCCCACGTTCTCAGGGGTTCTGGTTTCATGAAGGACTTTGTATGTGTGGTCATTTTTACATTTCTCCATAAACTATTCACATCTAACATAACATCAGAGACTTAAAGGATGGCTACAATTTAATAATTTAGCAGAGACTTTTTTATTCAGAGCCAAAAGAACCACTTGAACAGAGCTGCAGGTCTTTAAGGATCTGCTAAGGGTGAGGTGTTACGCTAGATGCTTACATATAGGTTGTGGGCATTGGGGCCCACAAACCCAATTAAACCCACAGCCTCATGGCTGAGAGTTGAGCACCCGAGCCACGGCACCATCATCTAACACCTCTACAGTATGAACGTGAATAGATCAGAGAGGTAGTTTAGCGGAGTAAGCCGGGTGAGTATGTGTAAGCTTTTATTCAGAATGAAGCCTGCGTCATTAACTTTTGCCGGCGATCAGTGGCATTGGACAAGGTCAGCATATTTGAGGTTAATGTTCAAATCAGTTGAACTATGTGTGCTAAACATTGCAAAGTTTAACGGCCGTGAAAAGTCTTTTTTTGTAGCACAGCAAGTCTATCAAAAAGTGCAGCTTCACAATTTATGAAAAGCAATCGTCTTGTGCAGCCATAAACTCATCCACGTATTTATATATCGATGTTGCACCAACATATCAGAAAGAAAACACATGGATCTGCAACCCTGCCGATGAAGCTCTTTCTGATTCAGAATCTGTTGGCTTCTATTATACTTTGTGACTATAACAGCAACAAAAGTTTAACTCTCTAATTTGCTAAGAGGATGATCTCAAAAGGAACAATTAGCTGACCAACAAACTCACAAACCATTTGTTTGCTAGTTAGTCCTCAATTGCTGCGTTCATGATTGTGCTCGCTCCTCTGAAGAGCACAGCTGATGGGTTGCGGTGTGCGTGGCAGTGTGTAGCGTTTACACCGGGCCCCGGGCTGCCCTGCGACCACAGACTGGCGTACAGTATGTCGGTCTGTGCACGGTGCCGGGGACTGACGCGGGGGCTCGCCCTCGCAGATAGCCGGCTGTTGTCCTGAAAGTGCAGCACATTGCCATATCGCCCAGGGACAGGGAATGGAGGACGGCCAAGGACAATAGCTAGAGATAGCCCTGTTGATGGGCCTGTTCAGGGGAAGAGATACCCCTGGTACTGGCCTGTTTGGTGCTAGAGATAGCCCTGGTACTGGCCTGTTTGGTGCTAGAGATAGCCCTGGTACTGGCCTGTTTGGTGCTAGAGATAGCCCTGGTACTGGCCTGTTTGGTGCCAGAGATAGCCCTGGTACTGGCCTGTTTGGTGCTAGAGATAGCCCTGGTACTGGCCTGTTTGGTGCCAGAGATAGCCCTGGTACTGGCCTGTTTGGTGCTAGAGATAGCCCTGGTACTGGCCTGTTTGGTGCCAGAGATAGCCCTGGTACTGGGCCTGTTCGGTTCTAGGGCATGTTTTTGCGGTCTGTGGCTGTGTGGTTCTGTGGTTCTGTGGGTATGTGGCTGTGTGGTTCTGTGGTTCTGTGGTTCAGTCTGAGGCTGGGACGCTCAATGTCTGCAGCGTATGCTCTTGTTTTATTTGTCAGTGCGAGCGACGTCATTGAACGGGGAATCCAAACAATGCAGATGTAATTGTTGGGACTAAATCCAGGTTTCTTAAGTTTCCCTGCATTAGCACACGCCCTGAATCTGTGTGTTTGGGACGCGTTTATCCCCATATTTGCGGCCTGTTAAGTTGTGACGTAGAGGCTGGTGTTGACGTGGGCCCTCCCGGCTGTTTGATTACGAACACCTGAACAATTCTGAATCCCCTATTTTACGTTTACGTTCAGCTCCCTGGCGAAACGGCGTCCGTTTCACGAGCAGCGCCAAAGTTAAACACGCTCTTGAGTTCTAAAGAAGCGTGACAAATGCGTGGTGACGGTACACGTGTCGTGTGGTTTAATCCCACACATCCCCTCCCCCCCCGGTCAGGGGCTACATATGTCAGGGACAGGGACAGCAGCCCTGTTGCCAGCGTCTCATACCAGGCGGAATCTGTTTGGATCAGCCTCATGCATGAGAGGACCCCCAACACACTCCTGTTCCCCATCGCTGCTGAGTGGGGCAAGACCCCCGGCCCTGGACCGGCCCCGGACCCCCGGACCCAGACCGGCCCCAGACCGGCCCCAGACCGTCCCCAGACCGCCCCCAGACCCCCGGACCCAGACCGCCCCCAGACCCCCGGCCCCAGACCGCCCCCAGACCGCCCCCAGACCCCCGGCCCCAGACCGCCCCCAGACCGGCCCCGGACCCCCGGACCCCCGGACCCCCGGACCCCCGGACCCCCGGCCCCAGACCGCCCCCAGACCGCCCCCAGACCGCCCCCAGACCGCCCCCAGACCCCCGCCCCCAGACCGCCCCCAGACCGGCCCCGGACCGGCCCCAGACTGGGGAGAAGGTCCAGGGAGCGGGGCCTTGTTTCTGTAGGGTTGGATTTAGGGCGCTAAATGTCTGGATCTTTGGTATTATTATATTATTATTAATGATAAAACAAAGAGCAGGGCGTAGTTCATGACACGCCGGCTATGTGATACAGATGGCCGCCATGGTAACGGGTGCCCGTCTGATGCCCGTCCCTGACTGGGGGTCGGCTACAGGCCGTACCTCAGAAACAGCTTTGAGCTCTCCATCTATTTACACAATCGTGTTGTGCTGCTTGTGTGCATCTGTGTTTGTAAATGTGTGTGAGTGTGTGTTTGTTTGTGAGTGTTTGTGTGTGTGTGTGCTGTAGGTGTAGCCTGGTGACAGCTTAAGAAGAGGAGTGTATGTGTGTGTTTATATTTGTGTGTGTGTGTGTGTGTGTGTGTGTGTGTGTGTGTGTGTGTGTGTGTGTGTGTGTGTGTGTGTGTGTGTGTGTGTGTGTGTGTGTG
>NC_079434.1:2834203-2839152 GCF_026213295.1 Gadus chalcogrammus | reverse complement strand
ATAGAGTCCTGTTCCATAGAGTCCTGTTCCCTTATGGAGTCCTGTTCACTTATAGAGTCCTATTCCCTTACAGAGTCAGAGTCCTGTTCCCTTAGAGAGTCAGAGTCCTGTTCCCTTAGAGAGTCCTGTTCCCTCATAGAGTCCTGTTCCCTCATAGAGTCTTGTTCCCTCATAGAGTCCTGTTCCATAGAGACCTTTTCCCTTAGAGAGTCCTGTTCCCTTATGGAGTCATTTTCCCTTAGAGAGTCCTGTTCCCTTACAGAGTCAGAGACCTTTTCCCTTAGAGAGTCCTGTTCCCTTACAGAGTCAGAGTCCTGTTCCCTTAGAGAGTCCTGTTCCCTTATAGAGTCAGAGTCCTGTTCCCTTAGAGAGCCCTGTTCCCTTACAGAGTCAGAGTCCTGTTCCCTTAGAGAGCCCTGTTCCCTTATAGTCCTCTCTATAACACTTGGTAACCAGTCATTTTTCTTTATGTTCGATGTCTTCACTGTCTGTGTGTGTGTGTGTGTGTGTGTGTGTGTGTGTGTGTGTGTGTGTGTGTGGTTGAGTGTGTGTATGCGTATACGATGCTTGTCTGCGATACACAGACACGATGCGCGATGTGTATGTGTGTATGTGTGTGTGTGTGTGTGTTTGTGTGTTTGTGTGCATGCGATACGGGTGTGCCTGTGTGTGTGCATGCCTGTGTGTGTGTGTGTGTGTGTGTGTGTGTGTGTGTGTGTGTGTGTGTGTGTGTGTGTGTGTGTGTGTGTGTGTGTGTGTGTGTGTGTGTGTGTGTGTTTGTTTGCATGAGTATATGTGTGTGTGTGTGTGTGTGTGAATGTGTACTAGGTGTGCGTGTGCGTGTGTATTTGTGTGCGTGTATGTGCATGTCTGTGTGTGTGTATGTGCGCTGTGCGCGTGCCCGGCAGCCCCATTTCTCTGGGCTGTCAATCTCCCCACACACACTAACCTGTCATGTTAGATTTGACCTCGACGGGGGTGGAAAATTACTGTCTTTAAGCCACGGAGCCATCCTTCTTTTTGTTTTTGTTCTGTTTAGAGGGTGGTGTGCACACAGAGGTGGTCACAGCTCGGGAGTGGGAGACGTACTTCACCAGCGGTGGGCCGGTTAGACGTTTGTCCGTTCAAACATTTTTGACCACAAAATGTACGTGTACGTATATTTTAAGTGAATTAATTTAGGATTGGATTGGATTCTTCTGCTTCATGAATGAACAGGAAAAACATGACGAAGCCAAAGCATCTTTCTGTACTAAATATCTAGACAAAGTACATTCACAATCTTTTGTTTGTGTTGTTTTAACGAACGACAAATGAATCTATTATACAATCAATACTAGGGAATGTACCTGGAGATATTTTTCTGCCAAACCACCAAGTTTCCTAAAGCAATACCAATGAGTGCAGAGTGGATGTAGGAATTAAAGCATAGTATAAAGTAAGTAAAAAAGTAAAACATAACTAACTCATGGAGAATCACTTCCAGTCAAACATCATAAAAGATTTTTAGATAATAAAAGTGTGAAAGTAAACAAACTATGATCTATAATTGCTGTTAAACTAGATACCACTACTCATGATTCCAACCAGCAGGTATTTCCTGATCATTTCACATTTTTCAGATTCTCAATGTGATCCATAACCAACAATTATTTGTCAACGTCTTTCTGTGTGTGTGTGTGTGTGTGTGTGTGTGTGTGTGTGTGTGTGTGTGTGTGTGTGTGTGTGTGTGTGTGTGTGTGTGTGTGTGTGTGTGTGTGTGTGTGTGCGTGCGTGCGTGTGTGTGTGTGTGTGTGTGTGTATGTGTGTGTGTGTGTGTGTGTGTGTTTGTGTGTCTGTGTTTGTGTGTCTGTGTGTGTGTGTGTGTGTGTGTGTGTGTGTGTGTGTGTGTGTGTGTGTGTGTGTGCGTGTGTGTGTGTGCGCGTGTGTGTGTGTGTGTGTGTGTGTGTGTGTGTGTGTGTGTGTGTGTGTGTGTGTGTGTGTGTGTGTGTGTGTGTGTGTGTGTGTGTGTGAGTGTGTGTGTGTCTTGCTAGTCGTTCCTGTACGTATGTCGAGTCGTATTGTACTTGGCTGCGTGTAGCAGAGATGGGTTTTGGACAGTGCCTTTGGCTGTGAGCTAGATGCAGTTTGTGTGTGGGAGGTCTCAAAGTGTTCTGTTAATTAATAGTGTTACATGATGGCTCCCGGGACAGCCAGGAGGAGTCCTAGCTCCACGGAGAGGCGGTCACATTGTATTCGGAAGCCCAGTGTTCCCATAACAACGGTCACTGTCTGCCGTTGTGTGTCTGCTCGATGGAGAGTCGAGGATGCTGTGAAAACTGCAGCAGTCAAATCCCCGGACCTACGACTTATTCATCTAAATGACAGCAGGCTGGTAAAATGCTTGTAATACAGCAATCATATTATTTTGGCTGTAACAGTAAATGTTCAGTGATATTATTTAACGACCGTCAGAAATCAATCCGATTTATGGCTGTCCCCGCAATCAATTAAAATGGCATTCCCACACAATGCGGATTGTGAGTGGTTGCAGTACCTATGCCTCATATAACCTGAGGCATACCTCCTGGTTATATGGTTTAATAACTGCATAACACCTACCTAAGGTCTTTACCTTTAGCTATTCAAAACGTATTCGATCACTTTTTAGTGAGCAGAGCATAGTGACAATACACAATCCAAACCAAATAATGTGTATCTGACTGAATCCACCGTCGAACGTATCGCAGATACAATCTTGAAACTGAAAGGGTCATGAATCATTTGTGGATTTCTAACAAACGGTCTCAAAGCTAAATGAGTGCGATCCAGAGCTGAAGGGACGGAGCGGGTGGAGCTCCAGCCGAAGCCTGTGATCCTCCTCTTTGTTGTGTTGTGTACCACAGCTCGGCGCAGACGGGAGGGAGAAAGCAAACATTTATCAGTGACTCAACTAGCATAATATGTCATGAGAGTGGGAGAGACGAGCGGCTCTGTGTGATGAATGTGTGAGCTGCCGGCCCCGGCCCCACCAGGAGGATGTGTGGATGATTCATACCGCGCGCTGGAGGTTAAGTGATGAGAGGTAAAGTTCACCGCCATTACCCGCCACTTAAAAAGTTTAATTCCCAACTCGGGTGTTTAACCCCCAAGGTAGCAGCTGGCCTTTTATTGTGACAATTGTGTTAACCTAGCTTGTTTAAAATGTGGATCTATGATGTTGAGTATGAGGGTGCTGAGCAGGGGAAGGGGGTGCAGGCTGCGTTGGGCCCCGTGTTGGGTGGGGGGTGGGGGGGGGGGGAGTCCTCTGTGTTCCGGAGCAGATACTCCAGTGTTATCTGAGGAGGCGTTGTCGGGACCTGGGATGATGTCGTTAATGCCGCCCGCCGCAGACATAAATCCACTGCTTTGCCCCATTTCTTATCGTAAATTGACTGGCGCTGGGAGAATGGGCGGTAATGCGGCGGCATAAAAAGCTCCGCTTATGACCGGTGCGGCGTCGGCCTCTGATGGGGAAGCACGCGCGGCCTCCCTGCGCGTTCCCGCGCGACGGGGAATTAGAATACGGAGCAGAGATTAGAAAGGGAGACGGGGCGTGGGCCCGGTTATACCCAGCATGCCGAGCAGCGCTGGACACAGGGGAGGGGAGGGGGGAGCAGTGGGAGGGGATCGGAGAAAAAAAACAGGACCCCCCAACCCCAAGAAATGATGATAATACATAAGTGTGTGAGGGCGCCGGTATTATTGCTGTACATTATGTATGTTCCATTTACACCCCCTCACGCCGCCGCCGCCGCCGCCGCCGCCCCGCTGACGGATAGGTCATTACTCGCCGTGCCGATGAACACTTATCAGACCCCCAGTGCTGTTTATGGCCGGAGCCGAGAGCACTTGTCAGTCAAGGTCACCGCTCAGCGCGTCCTCTTTAATAGTTCCTTCTTCACAGTTGTTGAACTCTGTGTGCCAGGCGCCCGCGGAATGAATGGGAGGCCCGGGCCAGGGGGGGGGAGGGGGAGGGGCGCCCTAGCCTAGTCGCCGTGCTAATGAAGGCGGTCTGTGGCTGCGTGAGCAAGAGGCTGTAGCGTGGGGGAGGAGGTGGGGGAGAAGAGGGAGAGGAGATGGGGGAGCAGGAGGGATACTTATTTAAGCGCTAGTGGAGTAATTGTGTTGAGTGTGTGTGTCTGTGGGTGCTTTCTGGTGATGTCCTCCCATGTGTGTTTGTGTGTGTATATTTATGTGTGTGTTTGGTGTGCTTTCTTGTGTCGATCGCCTATGTGTGTGTTTGCGTGTGTGTGTGTATGTGTGTGTGGTGTGCCTTCTTGTGTTGACTTCCCGTGTGTGTATGTGTGTGTGTGTGTGTGTGTGTGTGTGTGTGTGTGTGTGTGTGTGTGTGTGTGTGTGTGTGTGTGTGTGTTTGTGTGTGTGTGTGTGTGTGTGTGTGTGTGTGTGTATGTGTGTGTATGTGTATGTGTATGTGTGTTGGGTGTGCTTTCTTGTGTTGACTTCCCGTGTGTGTGTCTGTGTGTGTTCGTGTGTGTGTCGTTAGTTGAAGAGCGAGAGCGTTTTGTATGCCTTATCAAGAATCTGACCATGATGTAGTAAACTACTTTACATGCCTCACATTTTGGCACTTATTCAGTGTCCGCTTGAGTGTGTATGTGTGTGTCTACTTGCGTGTGAACAATGTGTGTGGATGGTGGTCTGTCTGCGTGTTCATCTAATGAGGTTTTCTTGTACTTGTGAGTTTGTGTGTGTATAGATGTGAGTATAAATACAGTGTGCATGTGTATGCGTGATGGACCATGCATGTTTGTTGTGTAAACGTGCGTATAAGGGCCCACCTCTGTGCACTTGCACTATGTGTGTGTGCGTGTGTGTGTGTGTGTGTGTGTGTGCGTGTGTGCGTGCATGTGTGTTTGTATGCGCGTGTGTGTGTGTGCGGGTATACGTATGTATGTGTGTGTATGCGT
>NC_079434.1:2821703-2829203 GCF_026213295.1 Gadus chalcogrammus | reverse complement strand
TTGAAAGTGAAAGTGAAAGTGGGTACGTCGACGCCACTAGATGGCTTGCTGCTGCCAGTGTCCATCTCTGTCACGAGTGGCTCAGCTGGACCCAAGGTTGGGGGGTCATCCAGACATCTGGGCCCTCTGCCACGCTCATGAAGGTCAGTGGGCAGCATCTGTTTTCAGACCTCTGTCACCTTCAACCCCGCCAACAATGACGGCCGCACGGAGCCTCCTGACAAAAGGCTCATCGCATTCATGCTGAACGAAGGACCTCCCTCAGTAGGTCCTCAGTAGGTCCTCAGTAGGTCCTCAGTAGGACCTCCCTCAGTAGGTCCTCACTCAGTAGGTCCTCAGTAGGTCCTCAGTAGGCCCTCCCGCAGTAGGTCCTGACTAAGGCCTGAGGACCCTACAGTGTGACCCATGTTAATATAATCCAGATAGCCACATAATGTAATTTACTCTGTTGTGTATTACCAAAAACTGTTCCCCAACAATCCCCTTTGGGCTGGTCTAAAACGTATTTGTTGTAGTCCTGGCCTCGAATAAAGCTTGCTCGGACGTCTCATCATCGAGGGGCTAGGACAACAGTCTCTTTGTGTCTGGTCCTGTTGAAGTTAAAACTCCCAGCAGCCGTCGCTGTGATGCCAGAGCGACTACTCACGAGGGTCAGGGCAGGAATTATTAAACAGAGGGTGGCTGACAGGGAGAGCTGTGCGCTGGGAGCAAACAGATGTTGCAATCATAAAGAAATAACACAACCAATGAATTAAATATGACCGGCGCGGGGCGTTGGGACTCTCGGCCCGCCGGGTTTCCCCCGTCGGAATTCGGACGACGGCAAACTCAATTTCGGTTTGTTTAAAAAGACAGAGCCATAAACCCTAGAACTTAAATTTTTTTTACTTTTATTGGTTCCCTTGGATTGACCTGGATCTGGAGGGAGGAGGCGGCCACCACGTGCCACGTCGTGAGGTTCTACAATGGAGGACAGCTGTTCCCACCATACGGCCCATCCATTATTGAGAGGCGTTGGGGTCTCAGAGACACGCCATGTCATGTCAAAAGTATTTTAAAGCATTTCACGACACCGCCGTCTCGCTTGTGAAATCTGTAAAAAAGCGAGGAACCTGACAGAGTGTCCTCAGAACATGGTATTTTCTGAAAGCGTTTTGTTGGCAAATTTGTTTTTCACAGCAGTTTCACCAGTTGGCTTGCGTTCGCGAGGAAACACAAGACTGAGTGTTTTACACTTGACAGCAGTTGAAACCATGGCTTGAGTTCTCGTAGAACAAACACCTTTCTTTCCACAGGCTGATTGTAATACATGGCCACTGCACTTTGACTTATTTTGTTTCATGTTTTGTAGAGCCATGTATACTTTTGTAGTACCTACATGCCTCCATGTTTCAAAGCTTTGCTGTTGTTCTTCACTACCAACTGCAGGGACAGCACAAATGATGGCCATTGTCAGAAACCAAGGCTGCAGTAATGTTGTTTCACCAGAGATGGCGCTGTTACAGTGCCTTCACTGTCCGCATTTAGTTGCTATTTAAGTCAACATCCAACCACAGCATTTGCAGAAAAATTAAACAGGCCTGGATTTAAGAGCTAATGTTATAGGGTCCCTTGGCACCGGACTAAACGAGGTGCTCTAAAATCCACATTACGCCACCAGGGCAAAGTACCTGTGTGTTAGTCCTCCGAGAGGCGGGGATATACAGCAGAGGGAATGGCGGTGAGCCAGCCGGGTTCCCAGGGTCTTTTGCCGCCGCTGTAGTGTCAACACTGTTCAGCATGGAGGGCCATGTAACTGTTGAAACGGGCCCTGACATCACTTCATCACTGCCAGCCCAGCCACCCCGGTACTACAGAGCAATACAATCCAAGAAGAAGACACAGAGGGGGGGAGGGGGGGGGGGGATGTCATTAAAGAAGGCAAATGTGGTGCCTTCTTAGCGAGGCCGCGGTGGCTGTCTGTGGAGCCGTCAGCCGGGGTCGGGCTAAAGGGACCTGGCACCCAAATTACTCTTCCTCCCCGCCGCTAATGCGACTCGTCACTCGGAGGAAATATCGGCGAGATATGAGGAGACTGACAAAAACGCTCTTGTCTAATAGACAAACTATTTGTCTAAGGGCTGTGTGTGTGTGTGTGTGTGTGTGTGTGTGTGTGTGTGTGTGTGTGTGTGTGTGTGTGTGTGTGTGTGTGTGTGTGTGTGTGTGTGTGTGTGTGTGTGTGTGTGTGTGTGTGTGTGTGCGACTCAGAACCACCGTGATAACAATGAGGGATCTTTTTCTGAAAGGCGGCGGATCGCTTGTAATTTACCGCAGACAAATGTGGTCGGTGTGAAGTGGCTGCTGGATGCCGTCTGAATTCACCAACATGAAAATATTTGTACATATAATATATATACAAATATTAAATAGGATCTAAGATACATCTGGAACAGTTGTGAAACTGACTAATTGTTATTAATATATTTGTTGTTATATATAACATGGTTTTAAAAGGAGCCTCTGCAAGCCGGTTATGTTGTTGGCGTTCTTGGTGATTTCTCCCCCCCCCCACTGTGTGGTGACATTTTCCAGGCGAGACAAAAAGCTCAAGCCTCGCTTCAGACAGAGACCTTGACGCGCGTGTGGAGAGGACGCGTCCATAGTGCTGCTAACACTAACCGACACGGGGCTGGTTAAGCTAAAGGTTATGTCTTTGGATACGGCCTTCTCCGCTCAGACAGTATTATGCTAATTATTCCCGGTTGTTTTTTACTGTTCCGCCATTTCACACGTTACATTCTTCTGCATGTTTGGGGAAACACGCAAAGCGGTGCAAAAGCATTCAGATATCTCCTCCGGGGGATCGTGGTCATAGACCCCCCCGCCCTCCCCCCCTCCCAGCTGTGATTCCAGCGCCGTCTCAACTGTTTTCCCGCGAGCGGTAATTTGATCGTAATGGCTATATTGTAACCCATCACCGATCCGGGGGAATTTTACGAGCCTTTTCTCCCTCGTAATCTTGGATTGCTTGGCGGTTTATACCTTCATCATCGGGAATTAACTGCCCAACTGCCATCATGTCGCGTAAACGGGCAGAAATATAGACAGCCAGTCAGCTAGCCAGCCAGTCAGCTAGCCAGTAGGCCAGTCAGCCTCCCCAAGTCGTCAGCTATCAAGTAGGCCAGTCAGCCCCCACAAGTCATAAGCTAGCCAGTAGGCCAGTCAGCCCCCCCCCCCCAAGTCGTCAGCTAGCCAGTAGGCCAGTCAGCTAGCTAGCCAGTCAGCTAGCCAGTAGGCCAGTCAGTCCCCCACGTAGTCAGCTAGCTAGCCAGTCAGCTAGCTACCTCAACTTCCTTGGTGAGTCTGTAAGGAGGCCGCTCACGTTCCCCAGTCGCCCATTACCCACAACCACCTTGAGATAAATGGCTCTCTCCCTGCGCCGCCATAAGGTTTTATATCAGACGACATGTGTTGAGTATGTGACTGCAGGTTATATTGTTCAGCGGAAATAAAACAATCACTACAAGGGGACTCAGCCCCCCTCCCTCCCTCCCTCCACCACCCACACACCGCCCCCCCGCCCCCCCATCGGCAGTGTGTAATCTGGTGGTCCCCTGGCGTGTGTGTTTACGGCCATAAGAACACACAATAGTAGCGGCTGACAGGTTAACTCTGCAGTGTAAATTCCCCTCAGAGCCGTGTTTGTGTGTGTGTGCGTGTGTGTGTGTGTGTGTGTTTGTGTGTGTGCGTGTCTGTTTGTGTGTGTGTGTGTGTGTGCGCGTGTGTGTGCGCACGGGAGACAGAACACGGTAAACAACAGAGCCCTGCTCCCCAGCTGTGAAGGTGACACGGGGACGCGGCCAGCGAGCCGCTCGCTGATTAATCACACGATATTTACTGGCTGCGATCTAATCAAGGAGATCAGAGGATCGCCTGCTACATCACACACACACAGACACACACACACACACACACGCGCACACACACACACACACACACACACTCACTCATACACACATTCACACACGCACACCAAAACACATACACGCTCACACACACACACATGCACACAAACACACACATACACACACATTCACACCCACACTCACAAGCCCACCCACAAACGCGCACACACAGACACACACACACACACACACCCACACACACACACACACACACACACACACACACACACACACACACACACACACACACACACACACACACACACACACATACACACACACACACAGTGTGGACAAAGTGGCCTGCGTTGTCAACTAGGAGCTATCAGCCTGAACTTGAAATGTGGCAGATGTATTCTTTGTTTATTTCCCTCATTGTGTTGTGGTGTGAATCGGCAGTGACAGCGCTGTATACATCTTTTCCTACTAGGACCTTTGTACCAGAAGTCTAGTTTTTTTTTTTTTAATGTAAGGTAAAACGGTCGATTTCACTCTGCCTGTAATCCTTCTGAGACGTGTTAACACTTCATTTGCGTTTGTCATAAATGTTTTGGGAGGATATTATTTACTCTTCATTGATTAAAAAAAAATAATGAAGCACGCGCGAAAGAAAACATCCCAAGGAAACGGCTCTGTTACAGGCTCCATGAAACATGTTCCAACCACGGGCCTTACACCATAATGGGTAATTAAAGTAATTAATAGACTGAACTAATTACTCTAGCCAGTGGAGATTCATTCAATTCCGCCGAGTAAGTGATGTGTGTGCGTGTGTGCGTGTGTGTGTGTGTGAGTGTTTGTGTGTGTATGTGTGTGTGTGTGTGTGTTTGAACAGAGCTTGTCCAACAGCAACCGAATCGTGTCTAATTAACCGCTCTGTTCTGCTCGCCGCGGACACCATTCCGCCGCTCCCGTCTTCTCTAAGCAGGGTCTCCTGGCTGGCCTCCTCCGCGTTATGCGATCTCCTGGGAGTGCCCCCCCCCCCCCCCGTCTAACTGTGCCACAAGAGGGACACCCGTCACTCCTGCCCCCCGCCCCTCCCCTCCCCGGCACACACACACCCTGATTCTTAGTTCCTAGAAGAAGGGCTCCCCCCAGCAGCCCCTCCCCCCGCCTGGCCCAGGATTGTCAACACAGGTGCTCGTCCTTCGGAACATGATCTCACTGATTGCTGCCCCCCTCCCTGCCACCCTTCTCCGCCCCCACCACCACCCACCAGCCTCCGTCCTCGCCCGCCTCCCCGCGACGGGCTCTGCGGCTCGTCATGGGGAGAGGCTGCGCCGCGCAGACACGCGTGTCATCTTAATAAAGACGTTAAACCGCGACGCCTCCGCCTGCGTCCGCCCGGACGCTCCCCGATGCAACCTGTCTGGGGCGCAGGCCCTCTAATTGCTTTTGTGTGGTGGTGGAGGTGGTGGTAGTGGTGGTGGAGGTGGTGATGGTGGTGGTGGTGGTGGAGGTGGAGGTGGAGGTGGAGGTGGTAGTGGTTGAGGTGGTGGTGCTGGAGGTGGTGGTGATGGTGGAGGTGGTGGTGGTGGAGGTGGTAGTAGTGGTGGTGGTGGTGATGGTGGTGGTGGTGGTGGTAGTCGTGGTGGTGGAGGTGGTGATGGTGGTGGTGGAGGTGGAGGTGGTGGTAGTGATGGTGGAGGCGGTGGTGGTGGTGGTGGTGGTGGTGGAGGTGGTGGTGGTGGTGGAGGTGGTGGTGGTGGTGGAGGTGGAGGTGGTGATGGTGGTGGTGGAGGTGGAGGTGGTGGTAGTGATGGTGGAGGTGGTGGTGGTGGTGGTGGTGGTGGTGGTGGTGGTGGTGGTGGTGGTGGTGATGTTGGTGGTGGATGCAGTGGTGGTGGTGGTGGTGGTGGTGATGGTGGTGGTGCTGATGGTGGTGGTGGTGGTGGTGATGGTGGTGGTGATGGGGGTGGTGATGGTACAGCAGCATCCCCATCCCCCTACCCCCCCCCCCTGCCCCCTGTCACCTCTGCCAAAGCCCAGCGCACATCACTGTCAGCAGGCCTGAGAGATCTCCCTAACAAGCACCCCCCCCCCCCTCCACCCTTGGATTACATAAATCTTGTGGCAGTGTAGTGGCAGTGCACCAAAAGACCCAAAAAACTTTTCAAGGAGACTGTGTTTGATTTACCTGGAGGGAGCGGGGGTTGGGGGCGGGGGTTAGGGAAGAGGGGAAAGAGTGAATCGATGGTGTCCAAACAGTCTCAGGTTTTGCTAATTTTGTCACAGGCCATTTCCTGAGGCTGGTCATGAGGGGAGGGGGGAAGGGAAGGAGGGAGGGAGGGGAGGGGAGGGAAGGAGGGGGGCGAGAGAGGGGAGGAGGAAGGCAGGGAGGGAGGGGAGGGGGTCTGCACCGAGGGGTGTGAGTGTGTCTGACAGCCCCTGGTGAAATATGCTCCCCTCTACCTTTTTTCATTACTGGACGAGCGACCGGAAAATGCAAATCTAGGGTCCGCTCGGCGAGAGGTCATTAGGAATGTGACACATCCAACGACCGGCACGGTCCGGCACGGCCCCCTCCCATTACTGCTACATCAACATATTTCATATCTCCATTTTCTGCCGCTATTACCCGACGATTTTTTTCCCCTCAATTGTGCATTTTTTCAATCAAGCGTTTGTGTGTTTATTCTCTTCTCCTTCAGCTGTGTTTAGAAGTCATGGCTCTGATGGCCTCGGTGTTTAGTGCACAGCTGAGTGTGGTGTGTGTGTGTGTATGTGTGTGTGTGTATGTGTGTGTGTGTGTGTGTGTGTGTGTGTGTGTGTGTGTGTGTGTGTGTGTGTGTGTGTGTGTGTGTGTGTGTGTGTGTGTGTGTGTGTGTGTGTGTGTGTGTGTGTGTGTGTGTAGTTGACATTGTGTGTGCATGGCTGTGTGTGTGAGAGCCAGGGCAGTATGGGGTTTCTAAAGTTGTGTAGTCTTGTGGTGGTGTGGGGCCCCCAGTGCATGATATGGGGCCCCTGGTGTTCTGCCTCATAAGACAAATCACTAGAGATGGATAGCAGATGAAGGGGCCCCAAGCGTAGAACGCACACATCCTCTGCACCCCGTCCTTGATGTGTGTTCTCCAGGTGTGCTGACAGTTTAGACAAACCCTAATGAGCAATTAACGCTCGCTTGCCATTAGCCAGTCTAGAAAAAAGCTTTGTTCTGTATATTTTTTACTCAGGGTTTTTAAGGCAAAGGGGATTATCGTGGTCGGAAAACTTGTTTCAGAGACCACTGGCTTAAAAAAGCATCCCTCTCCAAGTGTGCGTCCAGGGTAAATGTGGATTTGAAACAACAGTATGTAAGCGGGGTTGTGGTGTGTGTGTAAACAACAAGATGAGTGCGACCCATTAGAGCTGCATTCTCCTTGAGTGTTTACCAGTCTGTTTTCAGCGCGGCTCATTATTTGTGATAAATTAGCGGGCTGATGATAGTGATAAACTCTCATTTGTAAATGAGAGGGGCGCACCTGTCAGCAAGACTCATTTGCTAATAACGGCCGTCCACTGCATAAATAACCACCTCTCTCCTCAACTCCTTCACTGTCTCTGCACCACGCTGCTC
>NC_079434.1:2804203-2816703 GCF_026213295.1 Gadus chalcogrammus | reverse complement strand
ATACACACACACACACACGCACGCACGCACGCACGCACGCACGCACGCACACACACACACACACACACACACACACACACACACACACACACACACACACACACACACACACACACACACACACACACACACACACACACACGCACACACATATACCCATACTGCAAACTTATACATACACAAAGACACAAGCACTAGAACATCTATGCTGTGCTAACAGACCTGCTTACATGCCCATTAAAAGCTCTAGTCACTACTTGGACTACTGCTGCTACTCCTACTCCCACTACTGGTTCTCCTCCAGCTCTGTTGTCCAGATGCATCATCGGATCATTGGTGGCATCTCAATCCTCCGCTTCAATCTCCCCCAGATCTTGTTTTTTCTCCAGTTCTTGCTCTGACCTCACAACTCCTCCGCCACAAAGGCGATCTGACCGCTACTGATTAGAGTAACAAAGGCAGTCAGCGAGGATATCTGCGCTTCCTCACTGTACGTCGAATCGGATCACAGCGAGAAGGGCGCTGCTCCCCCCCCCACCGCCCCCCACCCCCGTCTCTTCTCCTCAGACAAACGGGTGTTGAGCACGGAGCGAGCCCGCGAGAACGGGGCCTGCTGAGCCAGAGCGTAATCTCTGCAGCTGGGTGGGGAGCTGAGATGTTGCACGATGGAGAACAAAGAGGAGGAGGACCCAGCCTGCTGCCTCCGTGGGGATCAGGAGCCTGAGCGCGGCCACTTTGGTGGGAAACACCATCACATGAAGTAGAGCCGTTGGTCAAGGACCGCAGTGAGGGAACATCAATCTCTGCTGTATCTTCGCCGACCTAGTAGTCCTTGTTTAATACGTTTCCTAGCATTGTTCTGATTTTTGAATCCAGGGGAGAGCTCTCCTCCTCCTCCTCCTCCTCCTCCTCCTCCTCCTCCTCCTCAGTGTAATCCCCCCGTCCCCACACCCCCTCCTGCCTCCGTCTCCAGGACCCCGCGTGCGTCCATGGGTGGAAAAGAGTCAGTTTTGATTACAAAGTAAACGGCCCAACCCTGGACAGAGGAGAAGGGGTAAGGGTGGCGGGGGGGGGCTACATGCTGATAAGCATTCTATCAGCATGATTTATGCAAATTATGCACATTATTCCCCTACAGGAATCTCTCTTCTCAAACTGCCAGGATAAATTGCCGGAAATTAGCCATAAAATCCAGCGTGCGGGCAGGCTAAGGTGAAGGCCGTGGAGGAGCCAAGGACGCCGGGCTGCCGTGGTTACGCTTGGTCTGGCCCTGCCATCCCCACCCCGAGGCCCCCCCCCCCGTCCAACCCCTCATCCTTAGCCTCCACTACGGCTTGGCATTCATGGCTGTTAAAGAGCTCCGCTCAGACAGAAGCATTGCGAGCCGCAGCAGAGGCCTGACGCGTAGGGGAGCTCAGCCAAGCACGCGACACGCGCGCGGCGCCCACCGGGGCCCAGACGCCGTCCTCTCCCTCTCCGTCCCTCTTCCTTCCTTTTCAACCCTTCTCTCACTTTTTAAATGTATTTGAGGTTTTATTGGGTCATTCTTTAGTTTTAAGGAATGTAGGCTAATTGCTTGTCACTCAATTCCATAAGGCGTTGAGGATTTAAAATATTTGTATATATATAATATAGATATATTAAGCAGGTGGTTTGGGCAGGGTTTCCCATAAACCTCAGATTATGATAGAGATACCAAACCAGCGGACCAATCAGGTAATGGTTCAATACCAATACTTGGTATATGATACAGGTAACCTAAACATCAGCGCAGTACTCGCCCCTTTTGTCAGGCCTTTCACTGTCACATCTGTGGTTTTATTTGTGTGGGCGCAAGTGTACTTATTTGTGTGTGTGTGTGTGTGTGTGTTATTCAATATTTTGTGTGTGTGCTTGTGTGTGTGTGTGTGTGTGTGTGTGTGTGTGTGTGTGTGTGTGTGTGTGTGTGTGTGTGTGTGTGTGTGTGTGTGTGTGTGTGTGTGTGTGTGTGTGTGTGTGTGTGTGTGTGTGTGTGTGTGTGTGTGTGTGTGTTATTCCATATTTGGGTGTGTGCGTGTGTTTGTGTGTTATTCAATATTTCTGTGTGTGTGTATGTGTGTGTGTGTGTGTTATTCAATATGTATGTGTGTGTGTGTGTGTGTGTGTGTGTGTGTGTGTGTGTGTGTGTGTGTGTGTGTGTGTGTGTGTGTGTGTGTGTGTGTGTGTGTGTGTGTGTGTGTGTGTGTGTGTGTGTGTGTGTGTGTGTGTGTGTGTGCTTTTGTGTGTTATTCAATATTTGTGTGTGTGAGTCAAGTGATTCAGGCTGTAATTGTGTCATCTTCACGTGTTTTCCTGCAGTGTGGAAGCCACAGCTAATGAATGTGAGTGACTGGAGACGGCTCCTGTCTTCACATTAATGGACCTGGAGAGCTCTACTGAGTGACCATCAGCCTAGGTGATTTCACACATAATCACCAGAGCATGCCTCCACACAAGCACACACACACACACACACACACACACACACACACACACACACACACACACACACACACACACACACACACACACACACACACACACTCACACACACACTCACACTCACTCACAAACACACACACACCCACTCAGACTCACACTCACACTCACACACAAACACAAACACACGCACACACTCACACTCACACTCACACTCTCACACACAAACACACACATACAGACACACACACACACGCTCACTTATACACACATACACACACACATACAGACACACACACACACACACACACACACATAGACACACACACACACACACACATACACAAACACACGCACACACTCATACTCACACACAAACACACACACACACACACACACATACAGACGCACACACACACACACTCACACCCTGCTTCACTTCATTCATACACACACATACACACACACACACACACGCACACACACTCTGAATAACTTCATTCATACAGACACACATACACAGTATCTCACTCTCACACAAACATACACTTTTTCTTCCTTGCTCAGACACACAAGCACGCACTGATTAAAAGTGTGGATCATTTTTTCAAAGGGTTCTTACTGTATATTCAGTAAGTCAAAAAAATCCTTAAAGTTTCTCACTGGTATCCAGGTAAACGAGGCCCACATGGTCAGAAAAAAATTCCTTTGCTCCTGACCAATTTCTGTAATAGTTGAATTCAATTATCAAATGATGACGTCAGGGTTTTACAATATACGTGCACATGTAAACAAATCATCTCCCAGCCAGCCCCAATGTTGATGCATTCAAAATGAACAAAACCTCTCCCCTGGGTTTGTACCTCAAAGCAACACCAGCACCAGGGAGCACAACACCTGTCTTTGTACCCTTTCCACTGTCACAGAATTGTAACTGTTGTTGCTGTTGTTGTTGTTTTTTGCGGTGTGCTGTTTCAAAACACTTTCAGAAAGCTGTATCTGATTCCCAAACAGCAGCAAGGCCTCACCACAAAAACCGCCTCCACCCCAAATCCACAATCCATTGTTGTTGCTCCTGTTGTTTACCCGGAATGCTGAGCCCCATTCCCGAACACAGTACCCAGTTCTACCCCGGACAGTTGCACCAATCACAGACCTGAGGCACGACAGGTTGTTATGCCCGGAACATAAAAGAGCATCAGATTACGCCGCAGAGGAGACTGTCCGCTGTAAACAGGGATTAGGGGATTACAGCCGCGCGTTGAATGTGATTAATATGGAGGTGGGCTGGATGTTGAGGGGTTGATGCGCAGTAATTGTATTTCCGAGAGGATAATCGCACATTACTGGGTCACTTATTGAACACTGTGAGAGGCTTTGGGGGCGAAACGCTCCACCATATGTTTACTTGACCTCCAGGAAAACAAAGAGGGAACGCTCTGGTCTGCTGCCCCGTTGGCTCACAGGATAGAAGCTTTCCCTACACTGCAAAACTTTTACAAGTATTGACAGCAGTTTCCCCAGTATGGCACTGTTTATTAACGGTAATATGACTGTAA
This sequence comes from Gadus chalcogrammus, assembly GCF_026213295.1. Classification (NCBI taxonomy): domain Eukaryota; kingdom Metazoa; phylum Chordata; class Actinopteri; order Gadiformes; family Gadidae; genus Gadus; species Gadus chalcogrammus. Next base: position 2,812,687 of record NC_079434.1, on the reverse strand, counting down.
AATCGAAATATAGTAGATTACTTTTAGATTTCGCTGTCAATTTAGATCAAATTTTACAGTGAATATTATTATCAGCTATATTAACGTGTATTGAAATGTATATATTTTTCTCAGCAGATTTCATTTGAGTTAGCTTTAATAAACTGAACTCTCTCCCAATGAATAACCTCCCTTTTCATCTTTAAAGGCTATTGCCATATTTGGGCTTTCGATACATTTCGATACATAATACATTTTTGGGGATTTGATTTCATAACATTTCAAATTTAAGTTCATTCAGCTTTTGCCCCTCAATTGTCCAACGCTGTGGAGCGTCTCCCAAAATTATTTTAAAATAAAACCAAACACGTGATAAATAATCCAAGTTGTGCATTAAGCATCGCTATCACCAGCCTGACAAAAGTGGATTTGCTGCAGGGTTGATTTGCTGTCTCAGCGAATGCAGGACATATTTCTGGTATACTAGCGCCTGTGACAGAGCTTGGGCCATTCAATTGCTACTGCTTTTGTCTGCTACTGATAGGGAAAGGTCAGTTCAATCCAATCTACAGTGCATGTATATTTTGAATTTCCATGTTTATCAATCTGAGGCCTCCATCACTGGTGTGTTAAGAATGGGGGGCCCATGCCTCTTGATAGGGTAAATTGGATATTTTATTGTTCATGAAAAGGAGCATTTGTTTTTTTATTTATTATCTTTCTGTTTCATTCATGGCTGTCTTGCTGTGAGTATATTTAAGATAGGTTCCGTTTTATTGTATTTGAAGAAATATCGGCCTACCGTGTGCTCTAGGCTACTACAGGCCTAATAGACAGCGGGTCTGGGGAGGTGCCCCCCGGGGCGCAGGAGGGGAAACAAACAACATGTCAGGTTTCCACGGTTTCCTCTCTTACACGCTTAAACTCATATAGGCTATTACTTCAAAATATGTCTCGGTGTGTTGGGTTACACGCTCGTAACGACGCCCATCCCTGTGCCGTAGGGGCGGGAATCACACTGTAAAATTCAACTGTATTCATTTAATAGCCATACATCTTTTTTGTCCAAACGGCCTTGTTTGTGTTTCCGTTGGCGGCTGTGGTTCGTCTGCCCCCCACATATGGCTCCGTCCCCCCCTGGGGAATCGCCTCTTCTCGCCTAATGTGTATATTAGTATGGGTTAAATGCTCCAGTCAATTGTGCATTAATGCACATTGCATAATTAATGCCGGCTATTTGTGAGTCTCTTAACAGGCCCGGGAATAAAGCGGGATCTTTCATGCATGAAGCCCCAGGTTTGTAAAAATAACGCAATTTATTTTTTCTGGACTTTTTCGTTCATGAAAGAAATGAGAAATGGAGAAAGAGTTGAGAGCTGTGTTTTCTGAGCACGGGTCTCGCCGGTCGTGATGGTGCTGACGATGTGAGGGCCGCGGTGGACGTGATGGATCAGACGGGACAGAGTGTGACCTCAGAGGAGGTGAGGTGGGCGGGACAGCGCTGAGGTTTGGCCCACTGTCACTCTGCCTGACAGCGGGGGTTAATAAAGCAATTTCGTTTCATTTGTTCCGTTTTCCACACTTTGTTCATATAAACGGGTGTCTAAATTGTGTTCCCGAGAAAATCCCTTCCTTCTTCGATCCTTTTTCGTGTTGCAATGCCCTCTATTTTATGTTTAGGCGTTCCCTGCAGCGCTGTGAGGGGTCAGGGGGGTCAGGGAAATATTGGAGCAAATTGTTATTGTATTACAGGCGTACATTTTTATTTGTTATCTTCCTTAAATTATATTATGTTCCTGCAAAAACACATGAATTGTTAATTATTGGAAGTATCGCGTCTGTTGAATGACAATTATAAAGTTACTCGCCTGTTTCAAAAACGATAAATCCTTATCGTTAAAATATATCTACACAAAATAGGTTGTGTAATAAATCAAGACTCGCGTACAGGTGGAAATTTAACAATATTTTCTTTGAGGAATGGCTACATATTCATAATGTCTGAATTATAAGCCTATTCCTCCATCTTCTTGCAGTAACGCCTTAATGGTTTAGTCGTAATATAATATTATTTCATTCTCTGGTGTTCTTTAACTCCAACCTTAAACTCGTTTTATGCTACCGACAAAACATTCACACATCGAGGGCCAACAAAAAGTTAAACCGACGCTTCAAATTTAAAAAGAAGAATAAAATATACAATTCTAGAATTTAGAAATATTCTCAAAAATAATGTTCAACTGCCTTTAGGTTTCTCAAATGTTAATCTAATGTTAATCCTCACTATCTCTCTCCCTGTGGTTGGGGTACAGGGTGAACAATAGGCGCGCACCGTGTTTTGATTAAAGAACAGTGGCGTAATTACCTGCCTTAATCACATTCTGCTGCTCTAATTGCCTTAACGACATGTTTCATTAAGTGAACCAAGGTGTCGCCCTACACCGTTTTTGTATACAATTGTTTTCAGATTAACACGCAATCACACGCACCGTCATGGAAATGGTTTTAATTCCTGATGATAGCGGTGATTCCTGTTTTGTAACTCCGTAATCCTCCGCCCCGGGCGATCCTCATCCTCCCGTCTCCCGTCTTCAGCTGAAGCCTCTCATCACTTAGAAAGTTACCGATGTGATGGAGCGTAACGCGTCCCGATTCCGCACCTGCTCTGTTCCCGACCCTCATAATGATGTACGACTACATGAGCTTCACCATCAATAACTTTCAAATTCAAATAAGGCAAATAATTAAGAGTCCATAATAAATATTTGCATTATAAAGGACAAAACTATTTCAGAATGATTCTTAATTTAAATAAATGAAAATGCTAACCCGTAGGCCTATGTCTATTTATTTAGTCAGCACACGAACAGACAACAGTTCTGTTGTTCAAAATATTTTAATAAAGCTTTAAACACTGAAACACATACAAATGGCCCTCCTCGACCACATAGAGCCTCGTTAGAGCAGGCCTATCTACAATATGATGCCCGACCTGACGCCATCCATCTTAATCGCGAGTGCTCAATGGAAATGTACAAATAATAATAATAATAATAATAATAATAATAATAATAATGATAATACAGGCCTGTACAGCAAAATGTAAAGAAAGTGCCATGCTGACCAAAACAACCACCTTGATGAGTTCAAATAGCAGAGATAGGAGGCCTGATGAGTGTATGTATGTCGTTGTGTTTTGGGCCTATTGTATCACAGTGTCGACAGACTTTAAAATGGGCCCTGCGCAAATATCAACACTGGTGCTTTAGTGGTGTCCGATTCATTTAAACCACCCAATTAAGTCTTCCTCTACAGTTTATTAGTTTTGTCCATGACATTCCTCTTGTGTTCTTCATATAAAATCAAAGGGTCATGAAACAGGCCTATACCAGTATAAGCACACAGCACGTCTCTGAAGTGAATCAAACGAAGCAGCGAAGGTGAGGTCGGTTCATAATCCATGAGCTTGTCCATATAGCCTAAAGTGGTCAGTGAAAAACAGAACCAAAGGAAAGGATCAAAGTATAGTCAGGTCACTCAGATATCCAGAAGATTGACAGCCGAGCGAATGATCAACAACTCCCCCTGTCCTGATGCCACTGTCCTCATATACTGTTTGGTTTTTCTGTCACTCACACCAGCACTTTAAGGATGTATTATATACACAATCAAGTTTTGTCTGAACAAAAAAGCGCTTCTGAATGCATTTGTAAATATTATAAAATAATTCATTAATTTTTTTTCTCTAGCCTATGGTGACCAACAACCAGCACGGTGCCCCCAGATGTCCCCCGTCCCATCTCCAGATGTCCCCCGTCCGACGGGCTTTGCGCGTCTCTGTTCTCGACTGTGCTTGGAGTCTCTGGCCGCGCGGTTATTCAGCTCGCTCAGGGCTTGTCCGTGCACTGTTTACAGAGGCTGGAGGTGACGTTGTTGAAGAGCGCACATTTCTCAGGGCAGGATGTCGGCGGCACGACGGTGGGGAAAGGGTACCCGGGCGGCGGCTCATATGGCCCTAACCCGGGGGGGGCCGCGAGGGCCGTGGTGGCCGGTATGGAGGCGGCCGAGATGGCCTGGCCCTGATTCAGGTAGGCCACCAGCCGCCGCATCTCCTCCAGCGCCTGCGCCTGCATGAGGATGTAGTTTTTGGCGAGCAGCAGAGTGGCTATTTTGGAGAGTTTCCGCACGGACGGGCTGTGCGCGTACGGGATAACCCCCCGCAGCTCGTCCAGCGCGTCGTTCAAGTCGTGCATCCGCCGTCTCTCGCGCGCGTTGATGTTTAGCCTCAGCGTTTTCTGCTCTTTGCTTTTCTTACCTCCTTCGGGTTTCCCCCCGCCGATCCGCGGGTCAGTGAGCAGAACCATGTCGCACCTGTCGTCGCTGTCGTCGTCGGGGCTCTGCTCCCCGCCACTGCTCTCCGCGGCCGACGTCCTGTTGCCGCTCTCCCCGTATTTCACACACAAAGATCCCGTCGGCAGACCCAGCGGGCCCCCTCTGCCCCCCGCCAGACCCCCCGGCTGGATCGGGTCCGAATCGGTCCCGTCAAAACAGCCGATCGGTGACTGGCGGTCTCGAGCTTGAAGTTCGAGACCCACGGACGACCGGAAAGGATCCATCTTCTTGTTGGACACGGCGCTCAGAGTTTTGTGGAAAATGTCTGCTGTGCCGTTCAAGTTCATCCTCCGGTCCATAGCCTGCTGTACCCCCCGCTGCGTGGACTAGTGTGGTCTCGGGAGTGGAGGACGCCTCTTAGAAGTTGGTTCTTCCCGGTGCCCTGGAAGTGTTGCGGTTCAGATCTTGAAGTCTTCTCCAACTTGTCACTGAGGTGTAGAAACTAGAGGACTCTCCAATAATACGCGCTGCTCGCTCTGAGCTCGCCAGCCTATCGCTGCTTCTCGGATCTCCACGGCGATCCCAGTCACGCCGATACGCCGAGTCTTTACATCATTATCTCGAGGCGGGTTATTAGAGGGGAGTCGCCTATTGGGGCAGAGCGCTCCCCCCTCTCATTCTTTATCCAATCAGGTGATCCTTTTAATTAATGCCATTTAAATTGTGACAAACAATACCGCGTGTAGCCCCTTTTCTGTGATCTCGCCTGCAGATCTGTGCTGACACCTGACACTCTATCTAACCCTATAAAGTGGTTATAAGTAATACTTCATAAATGAATAACTTTCAACGGCTATTCGGGTGAGCCATGTCCAGGGCGCACATGAAACCCATATGAGGTAGGCCTACTTTAAAAGCTAAGCCTATGATTTACATGAAATTCCGATATTAATATTTTGCTTTGATGTGGGAGAGGACATCTCGACCTACTCCATGTAAAACCAAATGTTCCGTTTGTGCTCTCGGGTTATCAATATATCCCTCCAACTGAAGTATTTGTGTGGTGACATATGGTTCTTACAGGTAGTAAAATTTGGTAGATTCAGTTGTTTACAGAATCAAAGTTCCAAATTAATATAATTTGATGCTTTGATCTCTACAACGGGCCCATGCACCGAGTGGCTCCTGCATGCGTTTAACGCTGTGCCTGTGCGTAATTACGCACCTTCGCCTTCAACGGTGATTGTCATTAGAGCCATATATTGTTTTTGTTTTTTATCATTTTGCAGTAGTACTAAAATGGATTTTCTCCAAAATTGATTTGAAGACTTATTCTCTTATTTTTTAAGTCCGATTTTAAGCTCCACGTGAACTCATGCTCTTTAGAGAGCAGAAAGCAGTTTGTGATCAAAATAAAGCTCTACTTGCGAGTATGTATCGCCATCTACTGGAACGGAGTATACATTACCTTTTCATAAGGCCACAAATGAGGACGTTCAAAGGTTACCACCAGCGAGTGTGTAAGCCTCAGTGAAATAAGCTTTGGGTTTCATTTTGATAAAATAAGGATGCACAAAATCCTCAAATAAGGATGATCTGTTCGCCTCTGGGGACAATTGAGTTAAAGTTGCTTAACATTGTGTTTACCTGTTTCTTACGGAACACAAAGGGTTTTCTGAGCGAAAATAGATGGATTCCAGATGGGTTATTATAAAGCCTTTTTGTCTTGAATAAGCCATATTTTTAATATTCTATATTATATTTTTAACTTATGTCCCCCCACTAATGTTCCCTCCACTGACACTGAGTCCCCAGCCCCTCAACCTGACCAGATGGAGGTGGTGCTCCACCCTGTCTCTGCTCCACCCAGGGGCCGCCTGAAGGGGGTGCGGATGCGTGGTCGCTCCTAATGATGCGTTGGATAGAAGATTCTGCTAAAGTAGGGAGCAGCGAATCGTCAGCACAGGGGGATGAGGATGAGCCATCCCTACGTAGTCATCAGATGGAGGAGACACCACCTCCTCTGTAACTCAGGGCTGCCGTGGTCTGATGGCCTGGACGCTTGTTGACCACCCCGCCATCCCTTCATAAACCTGCTGTTTGTGAAGGGATGGACAGACGCCCTGAAACCCTCCTCTGCGTACAGACGAACACGAGTGGCTGGGTTCAATCATCGTTGAACGTGTCACGTCAACCTACTTTGACGAGAGAATAAAAGACCTGCGAGACATGATGAAAAATGACGTTCCCGAAACGTTCCTCAACGTTCCAAGGTCGATATTTCTTTCTGGTTTCACCTGTCATTTGTGGCATATTTCCCCCTCCTGTTACCGCAGGCCCCCAAGGGCCCGGGCGGGGCCAACGCCCGGGCTCCTGAGGAGTTATGAGCGGTAAGCTCTGTCAGAGACAGCCGCTTCATCCTGGGCCAGCCAGGGGAACACCTTCATGGCCAATCAGGCCGGGCTAACGAGACACGATGGTCCGGAGCCGGCCATTACGCCCGCAGCCCTCGCCGCCTCTGTCAGCACTTTGCTAATCGACAGCCGACTCTGTCGGAGGAAGACGTTCATTTGACTTCCACGTCAACTACCTTTTTTCCCCTCCCACAGAATGTGATCTCTCAAGGTGATTGAGTGATGAGCTGCTTGAAACCCAGTCAGATGATAAGTCGGCTTTATTGCTATTCTGCACCATTCATGCCATCATTCAGTCATTTAGCAGGCACTTTGAGTAGGAAGCCACTAACATTGACTTCAGAGACATGTCGTTAAAGAGCAGATAGGGGTTAGTCTGTCTCAAGGATGCCTGTACAGAGACACTGGGATAGTTGGGATTGGACACGGAAACCTTTGTTTGGGCGTCAAATCCCCCCGCCGATCCATCCCTCTTGTTGATTGTTGTTGGCCTTTAGTCCAAGACCCTGGTCCAGGCGATGCGCATCCTGGTGGCTGGGACACTCAATTACACTCAACTGGCATTCTGCAGGTCTTTAACCAGGCTGTGTTCCAGGGACACCCATTCAATACGCCTTATTCACCTGGTGGCCGTCGGTTCCACCTTGGCTCTAGACCCAGCCAGCGTTCACAGCCAAGAAGGAACCAAGATTGCCACTAAGTAAATAAGTTCCATCACCCCTATAAAATACTCTGCTTTATCTGAACGGGTTTTGCTGTGGCCAACCAGAATCCCCCATTCCTATACCCGTGCATTTGGGAGACCCAGGTTCAGGCTCAACATAAGATTTGGGTTTGTTTTGGTTAAGAAAGAAACTAGGTAACGGGCAAATACCCTGCTAATGCATTGAGGCATCCAACCTGTAACATATGTTATTGTAACTCAAAGTATTCTATACTGTCCCAACTCTAAGTTTAAGTTAAAGTTGAATGCTTAATCCCTAACAATGAGTGATAAGCGCTGTGATATGATATGCTTTCTGGAGTGTTTATCCACATGCTGTCCACTTAAGGCCCTGACATACCAACCCGATTATCAGTTGTTGGACAGTCTGGTGAGCACGTTGGAGGGGAGTCTCTTTGGTTTGTGCTTTGCGATCGGCCGTCGTTAAAAGCCGTCGTTGATCTTTTCAAGCCCGATTGCACATGATAAATCGGCCATGACCAAATTGCCTTTTCTGCCGACGATCGCCAGTCCGAATGGTGTGTCAGGGCAATTAAAGGCCTAACGAATCTTTGGAGATTGGAGTTCAAGCTACCGACCACCAGAGGGCAGTCACGTCGTGGTGATGGGGGCCCTTGCGAGCCGCAAGGAGCAGGGAGGGGGCGGGGGGGCGCGGGGGGCTGCCTGGCTGCCTGGCTGCCTGCTCCTGGACAATCACTAGAGATATCAATCCGATTCGGTGTTCACCATGATCAATTTCAATTCAATTTCATTAGGAGTGTATAGGCCCGTCTTACACCAGTTAATAACCTTGACATATTTTTGTTTTCTATAGTTGTTAATTTGTTCTGATTATATGACTTCTTTTTTATTGGAATATCATTTTTGTTGGATAATCATACAACGATACGCCAACGCTAATGTTCTATTGAATTTGTTTTGGCCTACTTGGCATATGGCTAGATATATTAGAATATAGCTATTAGAAAAAAAATGATATCCGTTTATGTATAAGCTTCTTGTACGCGCTTCGCCTTGCTGTTCGTTTTGATTGGC
>NC_079434.1:2791703-2799203 GCF_026213295.1 Gadus chalcogrammus | reverse complement strand
AGTGTCCTCCCGGTGCTGATGGGAAGGCCGGGTCCTCGTCCTGTCAGCAGACCCTCGCTTCATAACGGGATGGACTTCAAGGCAGAGACGCAATCCAAGCTGGCGCAGAATCACACCGGCAGCGGAAAGATGATGTAATTTGAGTAACCTCACTCACCCTGAGCAGGCGAGGGGATGCTGCTGCATTTACAACACCGGGCCTGCTTCTAATCTACTCACTCTATTGGAAGGCGTCCTGGACCCCAACACAGAGCTATGTCGGGTTACGTATAGGAGCCGTAGCATGCATGCTCTGACGCTCACATTCAGAAATGCGGTGATCTGCATGTTATTCTTATTTAGTGTCTATCCGACCCATTCGATCGGAGCCTGACAGCCACACTGGGCGGGACAAGGCCACCCCATGACACAGAGCGGGGCGCAAACATTCAGAAGGAGCATGGGGAACGTGGTAAAGTTGGAGAACTAATACACAGGCCGAGCAGCTTTACGTAAGGCCACCGTCATCGGCCATTGGGAGAGCTTTTTCTCCCTCTCTGTGAGAGAAGTGTGGGGGGGGGGGGGCGCTATTGTCCCGGCTGAAACAATGGGAGCTAGGGGCGACATGCAGCGGTGCATACATGAATGGCAAGGCTATGGGATGTGCGCGGGTCAGTGCCCGGGGTCTCCCCCCCAAAGCCCCTTTCCCAGTGCGTCACAATGAACCCGCGCGGGGTCGGGCTCCCCGGGGTCACAGGGCACCCCCACCTTTGTCCTGCACTTCAAAACAGATAAACATTTATTAATGACGCACCGGCCACTGGGCCCCGGTCCCACAGAGAGACAAAACGTGGAGGGGGGAGGGGAGGGAGAGGGGCGACCACTCCATGCAGATCACGCACATCACATTCCAGTGTTCGTCCAGAGGACTAACTTTGCAAAAGTTTGAAATGTAGCCCAATGGTCGGAGGTTGAGCCCCACACTCTTGTCGGAGGACGCCGGAGCGAGCATGCGCATTATCACGCTGAAGTAAAGACTCGGATCTGGACCTACAACTAAATATAGCATCGCCTTTCTGTGGCGTGGTGATCTGTGTGTGCACACAGCTCATGCGTTGGAGAACCTCGGGATAAACCTCCTCTCGTGTCGGTGTTTTTGTTTTTTTTACATACCAGAGGACTACGGAAGACCGGGTCCTTCTAGGTTAATTGCGTGCGCAACCACACGCCGTTTCGACGCAGCACACGTAAACTAGATCTATTGTCAGAATCAGGGTTGCACCGAATATCTGATATATCTTCACCCAAACGCTCGGACTGCAGCGCAGCCATCCTCTGTTCAGCGCATGTTTCCTCTGTCTGCTAGGATGTGAAGGCGTCTGGATTAGAGGTCTTTAGGTTCAAGGTCCCGCAGTTTATTGCACAGCTCGTTTAAAAACTAGAGCAATATTGTAGCTCCTGTACACCATGCCTCGTGGCTTTTTATCAAACGGCTATCAAGCTTCAGGTGTCTAAGGGGATATTACAACATTATTGAGAATAACGAACATAACACACCTCTTGAAATAATAAAAAAATATTGAATGTTGTATTTAACAAGTATAGGGAGATGTGTTTTCTTTGGGATGCGGCCACGCATGGCTTTGAGGATGGACATATCTCTCCTGGACATTATATTTAATTGTGGAGGTGGTGGTGCTGGTGTGGTGGTGGTGGTGGAGGTGTAAGTGTTGTTGATGGTGTTGATGGTGGTGGAGGTGTAGGTGGTATTGATGGGGGTGGTGGTGGTGGTGGAGGTGATGGTGGTGGTGGCCTTGGTGGTGGAGGTGGCGTTTGTGGTGGTGGTGGTGGTGGTGGAGTTTGACTACAAGGCAGGAAGCTGCTCAGATGGGGGGAGAACTGACCTCAGCTTTCACAATATTTGAATTCCCTGCACCCTAATGTTGATACTTTTTTTTTTCATTTGGGCTATATCTTGATAAGCCTGCCATCGATTAGTTTAAATGAAACATGTACCGGTAGTTTATTTTTAGGTTTATTGATGCTTGTTGACATTTTGTGTTTATTATATTTTTGTAATCATTTTTGTTATAATTGCTGCATTTTAATTATAAGCGGATGTGCTTGAGCAAATTCATTTGACTTGCTCAAAGTGGTGAGGTTACTGCTAAAATAAAACAGCTATGACAACAACCATGTAGGCCAGGAAAAATATGTTTTAGTTTGGTAAAATAAATAACTATTATGGTGTTCTTATTAACTGAACTGATTTTGGTCACATCAATTATGTACAGTTATAGTCAAACCTTGATACTATATTGAATGATTGCAATCTATGTAGGCTACTGTAAAGCGATTGTGTTAGGGTTATAATCCTATTATTTAAAATGTTGCAAAATCAATAGGGGAACATTTCCTGTAGGCCGATGTGACCCAGCCACAGAGAAGTCCTACTAACGCTGGGAACCTCCTATGGAACAGAATAATCCGGCAACATTCATTTGAGACAATAAAAGGGATGATAGCAGCAAATTTATTTTTGTAATTTCAATCAATTTCAACCAGTGCTTAAACCATACCGTACCGCCCCAAATGTTTGTTTATCGTTCCAATTTTGTGTCTCACATTGAAATTAAACATTTGAATGCATTTTTAAATGTCCATTCTTATTAAATTAATCAAGAGCAACTATTATTTGAAAATGTAGTTAACTAATTTGACAGGACATACTTATGTATCCCTATTGAGCATGTCCTTGTCCGGGTTGTTTGTATTTGCTCTTAAGATTGACCTCATCATTTGACTTAATTCAAATTCAATTTATATTTAAATATATATACCTATATCTGTGAGTGTGTGTTGTGCTTGTGTGTTTGTGTATTTTTGTTTGTATTTGTGTGTGTGTGTGTGTGTGTGTGTGTGCGTGCGTGCGTGCGTGCGTGCGTGCGTGCGTGCGTGCGTGCGTGCGTGCGTGCGTGCGTGTGTGTGTGTGCGTGCGTGTGTGTGTGTGTGTGTGTGTGTGTGTGTGTTTGGGTGCTTCTCAACCATATTATGCTGTTAGGTTGCATACAAAATGGTTGCTTCAAAAAAAATGTCCCTGATAACTGTCACCTCTGTAATTTTATAAATTGTTTTTCAGGAAATGAATTCCCCCTCTCTTCCAGCCCATCCCTTCCTGTGGTCGGCCTCAGAGTCCAAACATGTTACATGCTACATTTTGACACCATCATTCCTACGTTTTATCCTGTAGGTTTGATTGCTGCGTTAATCCCGTCAATACCAAAGCATGGTTCCCCAGCAGAGCCACCCTACTTCCACCCGGGTAGCGTCTGACTGCGTTATATTTATCTAATATATTCCACTGCATTGCTGTAGAACCCGTCGGCAGTTTCTTTGATGTAGAAATTGATGTCGACGCAGGATTTCTGTGTACATCTTTTTTTTGGTTGTCAGTTGGTTACTAACCCGAATGGAGGAGCTTGAGTGCCTGTTCTCGAGGCAGGGGGAGCTAGCATTGGGCCAACACCAGACACCAAACAGCAGTTGTTGTTGGGCGGTTGCGTGAGGGAGGAATCAGGTCATCTGCACTGGGTTACAGGCCTGCTGGCCATGTTCGTACTCTCCTCCATCTTGTAGCTTGCTGAGGCTAGAGATGCTATTGCACTGCAGTACAGAGAGAGAGAGAGAGAGAGAGAGAGAGAGAGAGAGAGAGAGAGAGAGAGAGAGAGAGAGAGAGAGAGAGAGAGAGAGAGAGAGAGAGAGAGAGAGGGAGAGAGAGAGAAAGAGAGAGAGAGAGAGTGAGAGAGAGAGAGAGAGAGAGAGAGAGAGAGAGAGAGAGAGAGAGAGAGAGAGAGAGAGAGAGAGAGAGAGAGAGAGAGAGAGAGAGAGAGAGAGAGAGAGAGAGAGAGAGAGAGAGAGAGAGAGAGAGAGAGAGAGAGAGAGAGAGAGAGAGAGAGCGAGAGAGAGAGAGAGAGAGAGAGAGAGAAAGAGGAAGAGATCCCCCCTTAAACTAACAAAGACATGTTCTAAAAACAATTGTGACTGGAACTATTTTTGTGCGTTTTTTAAAATTGTTGAAATTTGTGGTATGGAAATTCTTGTTTGTGTTTAATATTGTGTACACACAAAATATTGACATTATGTGATGGGTTTGGCTGTTCTTTTACACCTTAAATATACCTATTTAATCATTTCAATAATGGTAGCTATATTAAAGACACAGTTCAAATAATTTGAATTGCTGTTACATTGTGTGTTTCCGACATGGATATTGTGCATCACAGTACTTCTCTGTTAAGTTAGCAACTTTGTTCTGTTTAAGGTAATAGATGTAATATTTACATAATATCCATATCCCGATACCACACACTCTCACACACACACACGCACGCACGCACGCACGCACACACGCACGCACGAGCGCGCACACACACAAACACACACACACACACACACACACACACACACACACACACGCACACACACACACACACACTCACATGCCATAGGGCTACAGCCAATGTCATCGGGACCAGCCTGCTACTACACTCTCTATGATGACCACTGGCTGGTGTTTTTGTGTGAGGGGAGCCATTGAAAGCAGAGCAGGCCTGAGAGTGTGGACCCCCCCCCCCCCCACCCTGACATTAGCAGGGGGTCAAATGTGCATGTAGGGCACCTGGCTCGTCACCTCCCCTCTCTCTGTGATGTTAAATGTCAGCCAGCAGCCTCATCCCCAGACTGCTAGTTGTGGCTCCGCTTTCCTGCCGCATGTGTCAGCTTTCACCAGGTCCGATCTGAACTGCTGGCTGTGTGTTTTAATAGAGCCACCATTGTCTGTTTAAAAAAAGAAAAAAAAAAGTGTTAATAGTTGTTTTAAGTGAGGGAATATGTAGTGAATGTAATGGTAGACAGATACCTGGATCAAACCAAAACACATATATCTATAATCTGTTGACAAACAGCCAGCCTGTTATCCCCAGCGCTTGCTCATATACTCAACAAAAGTGTTTATGGTTACTTTCACGATAAATACTTCTGTCTGCGTGGTGCGGTGGTTGCTATGAGTTCATGTGTAGATCTGCGGTACATCCTGTCTGAGTGGTACGCATCACTCTGAAGGTCATGCAGTGCTGCAGTGTGCTGCTACCGACAGCTAGCTGATAGAGGCAGCTAGCTGCTACAGACAGCTAGCCGATAGATGCAGCTAGCTGCTACAGACAGCTAGCTGTTAGAGGCAGCTAGCTGCTACAAACAGCTAGCTGCTACAGACAGCTAGTTAATAGAGGCAGCTAGCTTTCACTGAAGGCTAGCTGCTACAGACGGCTAGATAGAGGTGGCTAGCTGATAGACGCAGCGCGCAGCTAGCTGCTATAGACAGCTACCTGCTACAGGCGGCTAACTGGTACAGACGGCTAGCTGCCACAGGCGGCTAGCTGCTAGACACGGCTAGCTGCTACAGACAGCTTGCATCCTCATACGGCTAGCTGCTTCCCTCCACATTCCCCAGCATTCTCACAGAACCACAGCCGCGGCTGCCCAATCAGCTGCTCTGATCCAGGCTCTGTAGGTAGCCCTCCTCCTCCTCCTCCACTGGGGTTTGTTAGACCGTGTGTGGCTGGCAGCGGTGGTGGTGGTGGGGGCCGCGGGGGGTCTGCCCCCTCCATGTATGGCTGTGCATTGGCGACCACGGGTGACAGCGCAGAGCCCAGCCCTCGAGGTAATAATAAATAACTAAATATTCAATAAAATGTACAAAGAGGAGCCGGCTCCATTCCAGAGGCGACAGGAAGACTCTGCTCTCTAGACTGTATGTGGAATACATTATGCTCAGCTCCACACATGTTGTTTCCTGGCAATCTTATATTTTACCATCCTTTCTTTGGCCTAATACGTTCTTATTTTAGTAAAATATGCGAATGCATCCCCATTCCGGGCTGGGTTATCTTCCTGTCTCTAACTCTCTGTGCTGCTGTAAGGACATAACATTTTGATTTGGCCATTTCATAAAGTAAAACGTTTAATGTTAAACCCCAACTGGAATGGCCCTCTATTGTTCGGCGGCGGGGGTGGCGTTGGATGAAATGAATCCGGGGGGATGTATCGCTGGTAGAATTTGTATGCCTTTGCCTCTGCCACGCCATCATTGCGCCGGAGCACAGCCATACATTCCTTTTGATATAATTGTATTAATGCAGCGAGTAATGGATGAGCATATGTTTCACACTGATTACTATCCATCCCCGACTGCCTGCGCCGCTCCTCCGTCTCCGCGCGCCCGACCATCGGAATGAGAATATGTGCCTTGAGTTAATGCTGATTACAGCAGCTGCCAACACGCGAATCTCCATGGCAACAATAACCGTTGCCAGGCAACCGTGCTCTTTTAGGGACACTGAAAAGAAGCCCAAAGGCTTACTAAATATATAGATATATAAATATATCTATAGGGGAACACTGCCTCGTCTACGCCTCTGCCACCACCCACTTAGTGACCGTTGGTGGAGATCTTTAAAACACACACGTTGGGGTCTCCCAGCCCGCAGTAACAGCCGCCTGAGCTCCCCTCCTGCTTTACACTGCAGTGGCGGCTTCCACTGGAAATGCACCACAGAAGAAGAGCTCTGCACGTGTCTGCAGTGTGCTTCGGGGAGATTTCTGTATTTCTGTATCTCTGTGATTTCTGTGATTTCTGTATTTCTGTGTTTCTGTATTTCTTTTATTCTGCATTGGCTGCTTGAATCATGGGGCAAAAATACGTAGGCCATCTTGGCTCCTGCTCCGAGCATCCTACACCCACAGCACCTCCCCCACCCACTCGCTGTGAAGGCTCCCCAAGACCCGGGGAGGTGAACGCGCGCACGCGGCTGGAACAAAGCATTCCATCAGCACTGGTGACATCACTGCAGTCAGATCAGCTGTTTCTGCCCGTGCTATAAATAGGATGGCAGAATACTGGACAGGCAATGCAGAAGAAGAAGAAGGAGAGGAAGACATTTTAACTACTGACCTCTACTCTCTAAAAAAAATATTTTCCCTCCCTTCCTCCGTCTCAGCTGTGGACTGGAGCCATGCCAACACTTCCGTCATGGTTGTTAAATATTTTCCTTCTATTCCACCCCTGGCTAATGTATTGCATATAATTGAGTTTTTATATATATATATATATATACATCAATATACATACATTTTATACATATATATATATATATATATATATATATATATATATATATATATATATATATATATATATATATATATATACATCAATATACATACATTTTATACATATATATCGAAATATGTATTTGGTAAAATGTTGACTAATTGATTTCCATGACACACCCAATTACAAATGGCAATTTAATCAACAATCTTTTGAAATTATATTTTGGTGCAATTTCTTGTCGTTGGTTTTCTTTTTTTGCTGAAATAGTTGGACCACTGTGCCCAGAAAACAATGTACTCTGCATATAATCTCAAGCAAGACTGGGTTAGCGGTCGAGTGCTGCAGAAGAG
>NC_079434.1:2788487-2791603 GCF_026213295.1 Gadus chalcogrammus | reverse complement strand
TAGGGGGGTGGAGAGAGGGGGAGGAGAGCCGGGGGCGGGGCGACGCTACACAATAGAGCTGCTGGGGGAGACGCTATAGAACGGGGGAGGGTTCTCCCGTGGCGTTCCTAACCCAACGGTTATTGTGTGTAAATAAAATGACAGTGTTGGCTGGCTGAGGGTTTGTTGGGCACGGTGCTCCATAAGGCTGGGCTGTGTGCTGGACTGGTCCCGCTCCGCTCGCTGGCTGCGCGGTGTGTTGCGTCCGGGCGCACTCGGCGCTGGGCTGTGAACCGTTGAAGGGCCTTCCACACGTCAGACAGCGGCCCCGCTTCATGTTTTATGTATCCACCTTAGCTAATCAGGTCAACGAGCAGTGGAACGCCCCACAGGAGCGCGCGCATCTTAATGCGGCCACAGAACAACAGACACGCGTCCCACACAATAGCCGTGGAGGAAGCGGTCCACAGAGAGGTGTGGTGCCCCAGCTGTGACCCTCTGACCCCTGAACCCCTGAGGTCACCAACCGCTTCCCCCGGGCCTCGCTCACCTCACCACTCCTCATCTGCTCGCGGACATGCATGGAGGGACGTCGCTTTGTCCCCCAGATGGGCCGGCGCGTGGCGCTCTAATGGGGGACCATTATCAAACCCTTTCCCTTTCACTCCTGGTAGCGGGGGTTCACCCCGTCACCCCTGAGCCCTCCTCCTCTGTTGTTGGGGGGGCCGGGGACGGGGAGCGGCCCCGTGCAGATGGACCGCGTTCCAGGGCCACGACGCCCTCCTCGGTGACCTTGAGCCTGACTCCCTCCCAGCCCCGCGCCGTATCGAGGTCAAACGTACACGTTGTGGCGTCATTCTATCATTTTATAGTCGCCTTTGGGAGCACAAAGGGAATGAGAGCAACCCTTTCCCGGGGTTAGCTGAGTACAGCGAGTGTTCACGGGGCTAGCTCTCCTCTGGCGGAGGTTTCTAAAGGTTCTCTCTCTCTCCCTGGCGGCGGTGAGGCTCTGTGGTCTTTGTGTCGGAGTCACCGTCCTCGTCTCGCGCGGTGAAAGGAGACAGACGTCAGCGCCTGCAGCACCCGGTCTTACAGCGCCGGGGCTTAGCTTCCTTCTTAAGACAAAGCTCACAGACAATCCAGCCGGCGCTTTACCGTTGGAATGCACACACACGCACGCACGCACGCACACACTGCCACAGACCATGAGTACGTATGAACATACACACATGGACACGCACAAATATGCACTTACAAGCTGGCCCTCAAACAGATGTACGATACAGACCTTCATAAAGCACACACGCACACAGTAACACTGGCACACACACACACACACACACATACACAGATACACTCATAGACAAAGAGGCACAGACATGCATGAACACACACGGTAGCAGGAACACACACAAAGAGGTGCACACGGGAAGGCACACACACATATACATAAACGTACACAATCAAATAAGGACACGTACACAAACAAAAAAATAAAAACACACAGGGTAAACACCAATGGGATCTGCCAGCCGTAGCCCCTCCAGACCATCGGTTAAGACTGGGCCTGGACAGGCCTGGTGCACCGTGAGCAGGTCGAGGCTGACCGGAGGCAGCCCCAGGACCTGCACTGTCTGCGGGCCCGAGGGATCCGCTCCCCTCAGGTACGCCTGGTGCCTCTCCATCCTCCCTCCACGCTAACTATTTAGAATGCTTTCATGCCAAAGTGATCTAGACAAAGGTCAGCGCTCTCACACAAAATAAACACACAAGCTGTCGTTCCTCGGGCCTGTTTGTGGGTTCGGCTGCGCTGTGTGTGTTTGTGTGTGTGTGTGTGTGTGTGTGTGTGTGTGTGTGTGGTGTGTGTGTGTGTGTGTGTGTGTGTGTGTGTGTGTGTGTGTGTGTGTGTGTGTGTGTGTGTGCGTGTGTGTTAACCCTTGCAGGGTGACCACAGTGGGTTTGTTCTAGTGGAATCAGCAGGTGCTATTGCAAATAATATTACATTTGTTGCTGGATTCAAGGTCTGCCTTTTTCAATCCGGCCCCAACTTAACGCCGTCGGAGCGATTGAGAGAGCGCTGGTTCACCTCACGCTCCCGGGGAGGGGAGCGTGAGGCCATGCAGTAAGGCACGCTATAACCATGCCCGGCCTCCATGGATATCTCTGTGGCTGACATAGCCTGGTCTTATATTTCCAGGGTTAAAAATCAATATGACCACTGCTGATGAAATTTGCCGCATGAGTGCATGCTGCAAGTAAGGCAATGGCTTGCTGGGCCCAGGGAGTGCTATCTCTCCCTCTCTCTCTCTCTCTCTCTCTCTCTCTCTCTCTCTCTCTCTCTTCTTTCTCTCTTTCTGTATTTTTTCTCCATCAGTCTCTCCCCTTCTCTCTCTCTATCATTCGCTCTCTCTATTTCTGTCTCCAACCTGCCTGCTTTATTTTATTCTCCTCTTAAATGCAGAAGGGGGATTAGGTTACATTTCACCCCTCTCTATCGCTTTTCCTCCTCCTTCCTTCTCTTTGTCTCTCTTTCTCTCTTTCTTTCTTTATTTCTTTCTCTCGGTGGCTCCTCACCCTGCCGCGTGTAGAGGGCCCAGGGGCCGGCTAAACGTGATTGATTCCCAGGGAGAGTGTGTCATCAAGGCGAGGCCCTTTGTGGTGCCGGGCTCTCTGCAGCTCCGCAGCACAAAGGCGCGTGGAGCCATCATTCAGCCGCTCGCCCCATTGTCCCCTTAATGCGAGCTGAAGGGTCCGGGGCAGGCCGGCTAGCACGCCAAGCGGGTGAGAAGTCAGCACTCCCGCCTCCGTGAACCAACGAGGGAGCCGTAGTGTACGGCTCCACTCGCCGTCTGCGGAGGAACACATGTTACCGTGCTACCGGAGGTCCATAAACCACGACGGGGCAGAGGGGCACTGTAGTGTACAGCTTCGCAGTAGCGCCCACAGCACCACTAGTATATGCATGTTACCACGCTGTTGCTACAGCGACTGCTGCCGGAGCCCAGGTCTCCGAGAGGCTGGGGGCTGAGCTGTGCAGCTTCACAGCAGCGGCAGAATCCACTGCTGCAACTGCTATCGGTATTCTTATTTGTCTCCAGGTCTCCGTGAGCCACCAGGAACGGTACAAGACTGTACAA